>NW_025766431.1:0-40980 GCF_003918875.1 Haliotis rubra
TTTTATTTAATAATTTCTTCGTGTTCTAGGAACGGAAGTGTAGCTGTATGTTGGCATCTGATGAGGATGCGTTTCTGGAGTACTGAAGTGTAGCTGTATGTTGGCATATGATGAGGGATGTGTTTCTAGGAACTGGGGAAGTGTAGCTGTATGTTAGCATCTGGTAGGGTTGTGTTTCTGGGAACTGAAGTGTAGCCGTATGTTGACATCTGGTGAGGGATGTGTTTTCTGGGAACTGAAGTGTAGCTGTATGTTGGTATCTGATGAGGATGTGTTTCTCAGGAATTGAAGTATAGCTGCATGTTAGCATCTGATAGGGTTGTGTTCTGGGAACTGAAGTGTAGCTGTATGTTGGCATCTGATAAGGGATGTGTTTCTGGGAACTGAAGTGTAGCTGTATGTTGGCATCTGATGAGGGATGTGTTTCTGGGAACTGAATTGTAGCTGTATTTTGGCATCTGATGAGGCATGTGTTTCTGGGAACTGAAGTGTAGCTGTATGTTAGCATCTGATAGGGATGTGTGTCTAGGGGCTGTGACATGTAGCTGTATGTTAGCATCTGATGGACATGTGTGTCTAGGGGCTGTGAGATGTAGCTGTATGTTGGCATCTGATGAGGCATGTGTGTCTGGGGGCTGTGAGGTGCAGCTGTATGTTAGCATCTGATGGGCATGTGTGTCTAGGGGCTGTGAGATGTAGCTTTATGTTAGCATCTGATGGGCATGTGTGTCTAGAGGCTGTGAGATGTAGCTGTATGTTAGCACCTGATGGGCATGTGTGTCTAGGGCCTGCGAGGTGTAGCTGTATATTGGCATCTGATGAGGGGTGTGTTTCTGAGAATTTAAGTGCAGCTGTATGTTAGAATCTGATAGGGTTGTGTTTCTGGGAACTGAAGT
This sequence comes from Haliotis rubra, assembly GCF_003918875.1. NCBI lineage: Eukaryota > Metazoa > Mollusca > Gastropoda > Lepetellida > Haliotidae > Haliotis > Haliotis rubra. The sequence goes on from NW_025766431.1 coordinate 897, forward strand.
GTAGCTGTATGTTAGCATCTGATAGGAATGTGTTTCTGGGAACTGAAGTGTAGCTGTATGTTAGCATCTGATAGGGTTCTGTTTCTGGGAACTGAAGTGTAGTGCTATGTTGGCATCTGATGGGGATGTGTGTCTAGGGGCTGCGAGGTGTAGCTGTATGTTGTCATCTGATGAGGGATGTGTTTCTAGGGAACGGAAGTGTAGCTGTATGCTGGTATCTGATGAGGGGTGTGTTTTCTGGGAATTGAGGTGTAGCTGTATGTTAGCATCTGATGAGGGATGTGTTTCTGGGAACTGAAGTGTAACTGTATGTTGGTATCTGATGAGCGATGTGTTTCTGGGAACTGAAGTGTAGCTGTATGTTAGCATCTGATCAGGGATGTGTTTCTGGGAACTGAAGTGTAGCTGTATGTTAGCATCTGATAGGATTGTGTTTCTGGGAACTGAAGTGTAGTCGTATGTTGGCATCTGATGGGCATGTGTGTCTGGGGGCTGTGAGGTGCAGCTGTATGTTAGCATCTGATGGGCATGTGTGTCTAGGGGCTGTGAGATGTAGCTTTATGTTAGCATCTGATGGGCATGTGTGTCTAGAGGCTGTGAGATGTAGCTGTATGTTAGCATCTGATGGGCATGTGTGTCTACGGGCTGTGAGATGTACCTGTATGTTAGCACCTGATGGGCATGTGTGTCTAGGGGCTGCGAGGTGTAGCTGTATGTTGTCATCTGATGAGGGATGTGTTTCTAGACAACGGAAGTGTAGCTGTATGTTGGCATCTGATGAGGGATGCGTTTCTGGGTACTGAAGTGTAGCTGTATGTTGGCATATGATGAGGGATGTGTTTCTGGGAACTGAAGTGTAGCTGTATGTTAGCATCTGGTAGGGTTGTGTTTCTGGGAACTGAAGTGTAGCCGTATGTTGACATCTGGTGAGGGATGTGTTTCTGGGAACTGAAGTGTAGCTGTATGTTGGTATCTGATGAGGGATGTGTTTCTCGGAATTGAAGTATAGCTGCATGTTAGCATCTGATAGGGTTGTGTTTCTGGGAACTGAAGTGTAGCTGTATGTTGGCATCTGATAAGGAATGTGTTTCTGGGAACTGAAGTGTAGCTGTATGTTGGCATCTGATGAGGGATATGTTTCTGGGAACTGAAGTGTAGCTGTATTTTGGCATCTGATGAGGGATGTGTTTCTGGGAACTGAAGTGTAGCTGTATGTTAGCATCTGATAGGGATATGTGTCTAGGGGCTGTGACATGTAGCTGTATGTTGGCATCTGAAGGACATGTGTGTCTAGGGGCTGTGAGATGTAGCTGTATGTTGGCATCTGATGAGGCATGTGTGTCTGGGGGCTGTGAGGTGCAGCTGTATGTTAGCATCTGATGGGCATGTGTGTCTAGGGGCTGTGAGATGTAGCTTTATGTTAGCATCTGATGGGCATGTGTGTCTAGAGGCTGTGAGATGTAGCTGTATGTTAGCATCTGATGGGCATGTGTGTCTACGGGCTGTGAGATGTACCTGTATGTTAGCACCTGATGGGCATGTGTGTCTAGGGGCTGCGAGGTGTAGCTGTATGTTGTCATCTGATGAGGGATGTGTTTCTAGGGAACGGAAGTGTAGCTGTATGTTGGCATCTGATGAGGGATGTGTTTCTGGGTACTGAAGTGTAGCTGTATGTTGGCATATGATGAGGGATGTGTTTCTGGGAACTGAAGTGTAGCTGTATGTTAGCATCTGGTAGGGTTGTGTTTCTGGGAACTGAAGTGTAGCCGTATGTTGACATCTGGTGAGGGATGTGTTTCTGGGAACTGAAGTGTAGCTGTATGTTGGTATCTGATGAGGGATGTGTTTCTCGGAATTGAAGTATAGCTGTATGTTAGCATCTGATAGGGTTGTGTTTCTGGGAACTGAAGTGTAGCTGTATGTTGGCATCTGATGAGGGATGTGTTTCTGGGAACTGAAGTGTAGCTGTATGTTGGCATCTGATGAGGGATGTGTTTCTGGGAACTGAAGTGTAGCTGTATTTTGGCATCTGATGAGGGATGTGTTTCTGGGAACTGAAGTGTAGCTGTATGTTAGCATCTGATAGGGATGTGTGTCTAGGGGCTGTGACATGTAGCTGTATGTTAGCATCTGATGGACATGTGTGTCTAGGGGCTGTGAGATGTAGCTGCATGTTGGCATCTGATGAGGCATGTGTGTCTGGGGGCTGTGAGGTGCAGCTGTATGTTAGCATCTGATGGGCATGTGTATCTACGGGTTGTGAGATGTACCTGTATGTTAGCACCTGATGGGGATGTGTGTCTAGGGGCTGCGAGGTGTAGCTGTATGTTGTCATCTGATGAGGGATGTGTTTCTAGGGAACGGAAGTGTAGCTGTATGTTGGCATCTGATGAGGGATGTGTTTCTGGGAACTGAAGAGTAGCTGTATGTTAGCATCTGGTAGGGTTGTGTTTCTGGGAACTGAAGCGTAGCCGTATGTTGGCATCTGGTGAGAGATGTGTTTCTGGGAACTGAAGTGTAGCTGTATGTTGGCATCTGATGAGGGATGTGTTTCTGGGAATTGAAGTGTAGCTGTATGTTAGCATCCGATGAGGGTTGTGTTTCTGGGAACTGAAGTGTAGCTGTATGTTGGCATCTGATGAGGGATGTGTTTCTGGGAACTGAAGTGTAGCTGTATGTTGACATTTGATGAGGGATGTGTTTCTGGGAACTGAAGTGAAGCTGTATGTTGGCATCTGATGAGGGATGTGTTTCTGGGAACTGAAGTGTAGCTGTATGTTAGCATCTGATAGGAATGTGTGTCTAGGGGCTGTGAGATGTAGCTGTATGTTAGCATCTGATGGGCATGTGTGTCTAGGGCCTGTGAGATGTAGCTGTATGTTAGCATCTGATGGGCATGTGTGTCTAGGGCCTGTGAGATGTAGCTGTATGTTAGCATCTGATGGGCATGTGTGTCTAGGGGCTGTGAGATGTAGCGTTATGTTAGCATCTGAGGGGCATGTGTGTCTACGCGCCTGTGAGATGTAGCTGTATGTTAGCACCTGATGGGGATGTGTGTGTAGGGCCTGCGAGGTGTAGCTGTATGTTGTCATCTGATGAGGGTGTGTTTCTTGGAACTGAAGTGTAGCTGTGTGTTAGCATCTGATAGGAATGTGTTTCTGGGGACTGAAGTGTAGCTATATGTTGGCATCTGATGGGCATGTGTGTCTGGGGGCTGTGAGGTGCAGCTGTATGTTAGCATCTGATGGGCATGTTTGTCTAGAGGCTGTGAGATGTAGCTTTATGTTAGCATCTGATGGGCATGAGTGTCTAGAAACTGTGAGATGTAGCTGTATGTTAGCGTCTGATGGGCATGTGTGTCTACGGGTTGTGAGATGTACCTGTATGTTAGCAGCTGATGGGGATATGTGTCTCTGGGCTGCGAGGTGTAGCTGTATGTTGTCATCTGATGAGGGATGTGTTTCTAGGGAACGGAAGTGTAGCTGTATGTTGGCATCTGATGAGGGATGTGTTTCTGGGTACTGAAGTGTAGCTGTATGTTGGCATCTGATGAGGGATGTGTTTCTTGGAACTGAAGTGTAGCTGTGTGTTAGCATCTGGTAGGGTTGTGTTTCTGGGAACTGAAGTGTAGCCGTATGTTGGCATCTGGTGAGGGATGTGTTTCTGGGAACTGAAGTGTAGCTGTATGCTGGTATCTGATGAGGGGTGTGTTTTCTGGGAATTGAAGTGTAGCTGTATGTTAGCATCTGATGAGGGATGTGTTTCTGGGAACTGAAGTGTAGCTGTATGTTGGCATCTGATGAGGGATGTGTTTCTGGGAACTGAAGTGTAGCTGTATGTTGGCATCTGATGAGGGATATGTTTCTGGGAACTGAAGTGTATCTGTATGTTGGCATCTGATGAGGGATGTGTTTCTTTGAACTGAAGTGTAGCTGTATGTTGACATCTGATAAGGGATGTGTTTCTGGGAACTGAAGTGTAGCTGTATGTTAGCATCTGATAGGGTTATGTTTCTGGAAACTGAAGTGTAGCTGTATGTTGGCATCTGATGAGGGATGTGTTTCTGGGAACTGAAGTGTAGCTGTATGTTGGCATCTGATGAGGGATGTGTTTCTGGGAACTGAAGTGTAGCTGTATGTTGGCATCTGATGAGAGATGTGTTTCTGGGAACTGAAGTGTAGCTGTATGTTGGCATCTGATGAGGGATGTGTTTCTGGGAACTGAAGTGTAGCTGTATGTTAGCATCTGGTAGGGTTGTGTTTCTGGGAACTGAAGTGTAGCCGTATGTTGGCATCTGGTGAGGGATGTGTTTCTGGGAACTGAAGTGTAGCTGTATGTTAGCATCTGATAGGGTTGTGTTTCTGGGAACTGAAGTGTAGCTGTATGTTGGCATCTGATGGGCATGTGTGTCTGGGGGTTTTGAGATGTAGCTTTATGTTAGCATCTGATGGGCATGTGTGTCTACAGGCTGTGAGATGTAGCTGTATGTTGGCATCTGATGGGCATGTGTGTCTACGGGCTGTGAGATGTACCTGTATGTTAGCACCTGATGGGGATGTGTGTCTAGGGGCTGTGAGGTGTAGCTGTATGTTGTCATCTGATGAGGGATGTGTTTCTAGGGAACGGAAGTGTAGCTGTATGCTGGTATCTGATGAGGGGTGTGTTTTCTGGGAATTGAAGTGTAGCTGTATGTTGGCATCTGATGAGGGATGTGTTTCTGGGAACTGAAGTGTAGCTGTATGTTGGCATCTGATGAGGGATGTGTTTCTGGGAACTGAAGTGTAGCTGTATGTTGGCATCTGATAGGGTTGTGTTTCTGGGAACTTAAGTGTAGCTGTATGTTGGCATCTAATGGGCATGTGTGTCTGGGGGCTGTGAGGTGCAGCTGTATGTTTGCATCTGATGGTCATGTGTGTCTAGGGGTTGTGAGATGTAGCTTTATGTTAGCATCTGATGGGCATGTGTGTCTAAAAGCTGTGAGATGTAGCTGTATGTTAGCATCTGATGGGCATGTGTGTCTACGGGCTGTTAGATGTACCTGTATGTTAGCACCTGATGGGCATGTGTGTCTAGGGGCTGTGAGGTGTAGCTGTATGTTGTCATCTGATGAGGGATGTGTTTCTAGGGAACGGAAGTGTAGCTGTATGTTAGCATCTGATAGGGTTGTGTTTCTAGAACTGAAGTGTAGCTGTATGTTGGCATCTGATGAGGGATGTGTTTCTGGGAACTGAAGTGTAGCTGTATGTTAGCATCTGATAGGGTTGTGTTTCTGGGAACTGAAGTGTAGCTGTATTTTGGCATCTGATGGGCATGTGTGTCTAGGGGCTGTGAGATGTAGCTGTATGTTAGCATCTGATGGGCATGTGTGTCTACGGGCTGTGAGATGTACCTGTATGTTAGTACCTGATGGGGATGTGTGTCTAGGGGCTGTGAGATGTAGCTGTACTTTGTCATCTGATGAGGGATGTGTTTCTAGGGGCTGTGAGTGTAGCTGTATGTTGGTATCTGATGAGGGCATGTGTTTTCTAGGAACTGAAGATGTAGCTGTATGTTAGCATCTGATAAGGGATGTGTTTCTGGGAACTGAAGTGTAGCTGTATGTTAGCATCTGATGGGGATGTGTTTCTGGGAACTGAAGTGTAGCTGTATGTTGGCATCTGATGAGGGATGTGTTTCTAGGAACTGAAGTGTAGCTGTATGTTGGCATCTGATGAGGGATGTGTTTCTAGGAACTGAAGTGTAGCTGTATGTTGGCATCTGATGAGGGATGTGTTTCTGGGAACTGAAGTGTAGCTGTATGTTAGCATCTGATGAGGGATGTGTGTCTAGGGGCTGTGAGTGTAGCTGTATGTTGCATCTGATGAGGGATGTGTTTCTGGGAATTGAAGTGTAGCTGTATGTTAGCATCTGATAGGGATGTGTTTCTGGGAACTGAAGTGTAGCTGTATGTTGGCATCTGATGAGGGATGTGTTTCTGGGAACTGAAGTGTAGCTGTATGTTGGCATCTGATGAGGGATGTGTTTCTGGGAACTGAAGTGTAGCTGTATGTTGGCATCTGATGAGGGATGTGTTTCTGGGAACTGAAGTGTAGCTGTATGTTAGCATCTGGTAGGGTTGTGTTTCTGGGAACTGAAGTGTAGCTGTATGTTGGCATCTGATGAGGGTTGTGTTTCTTGGAACTGAAGTGTAGCTGTATGTTGGCATCTGATGAGGGATGTGTTTCTGGGAACTGAAGTGTAGCAGTATGTTGGCATCTGATGAGGAATGTGTTTCTGGGAACTGACTGACTGACTGAGTTTAGTTTTAGCTGTATATTCCAGGCATCACTGAGGGGACACCAGGGATGCTTAACACATTGTGCCCATGGTCTTCGGCGTGACGAGCCAACGCTTTAACCACTAGGCTACCCCACCACCCCCTCTGGGAACTGAAGTGTAGCTGTATGTTGGCATCTGATGAGGGATGTGTTTCTGGGAACTGAAGTGTAGCTGTATGTTGGCATCTGATGAGGGATGTGTTGCTGGGAACTGAAGTGTAGCTGTATGTTAGCATCTGATAGGGTTGTGTTTCTGGAACATGACGTAAAGCTGAATGTTGGCATCTGATAAGGGATGTGTTTCTGGGAACTGAAGTGTAGCAGTATGTTGGCATCTGATGAGGAATGTGTTTCTGGGAACTGAAGTGTAGCTGTATGTTGGCATCTGATGAGGGATGTGTTTCTGGGAACTGAAGTGTAGCTGTATGTTGGCATCTGATAGGGTTGTGTTTCTGGTGTCTATACTCTGTTGTCCATGAAGAATTGACTTGTTACTCTGTAGATTTCTAATTTATCACATGAGTACAATGTTTGATGACTTTGTAACTGGAATATTTCTAAATAAAATGGCATAAAGTCTTTCACTGTAGTTCCACAACTATAATTTTGAAAAGGGATGTCTTATCTCTGTTGGTAATGATCATTAATGGAGCTGGTGTTTGCTATAAAGGCAAGATATCTTTGATGTCAACAAATCAGTAAGTGAATTTTCTAGGACCACTTAGCATATTGTATCTTAAAGGTTGAAGACTGGTCATTTCCACGTGGAAAGCATTCAGTCATATAGGCAGCCAGACATTTCGTTTATGGTTTCTCTGTTGAAATGCTCCATGGGTTGCATTCAGCCACATAGGCAATCAGACATTTGAAAGTTTGGTTTTAAATTTCAGAGATGAAAGTATGACATGAAATGTAGAAAAAGGAAAGCATAGAGTAAAACACTTAACACAAAAACACTTTCACATCAACACGTGTGATTCAGGTCAGCATAGCATTCACCTGAACTGTTCACCCAGATGATCCTCTCAGGCCAGGGACAGAAGGAGGTTAAAGTCCGAGAGGAGGCCAAGTTCTTCATTGATGGATCCCAGGCTGACAGAGGTACTCACAGTGCTGAACATTCAGTGTACCACATGTAGACAAAAGGGCTGGTACGGGTAACCCATATACCCGGGTCGGGTGGGTAATGAGTTGGACCCGGGTACCCGTCTCAGTACTCGGACCCGTTATTATCATGTGACTAATATATTAAACAATGCGATATGTTACTCTTTCATGATCAATAGGTTTTATTGTCTTTGAAGATTTAGATGTAATTAACAATCATTTATCTTGAATATAATACATGGTTAAGATATTGAAAACCTTAAAATTCTAGCCTTCGACCTGAAGAATATATTACCATTTCTTGCAAATTTGACGTCAGGAATTAACATAACGAGTAACCGGGTAGGGTAGAAAATTTGGACCCGTCCAAGCCCTAGGAGACAAGTCCGAGTACCTTAGCATGACTGAAACAGTGTAGTGTCAAAGGGAGACTGGGCTTGTGCCAGTATAAGGGTCGAGCCACCTGGAGCCTGTTTTCAAGCTCACATTATAATGTATATCGATCTTGCAGTTAATGACGATCATAGCTGAGACTTGCAACAAGTCCTGGACTGTGATCCTCTTTCAGATGATTTTCTCAACCCTTGTTCATTTCAAGACATCATTATATGTTTTACAAGGAATGCTTGGTTGTCAAGTGTTTTTGTTTTAATCTCAGAAATCATGAATTTTAGTCTTACATTTTGAATGAATATCTCTTCAGTCTGTCCTATTGTCATGCTTTGTTGTGCAATGAATATCAGCTCCGTTTCTGAGGAGTGTTTTGTAGGTGAGACTCAGGTCCAGCTTACAGGTGTGAGGTCAGAGGTCAACGTCATTATGTCGCCACTTGATGGTGGCAAGTCCAGATGTGAGTGAGTGAGTTTAGTTTTACGGCGCTTTTAGCAATATCCCAGCAATATCACGGCGGGGGACACCAGAAATGGAATACACACATTGAATCCGCATGGGGAATCGAACCCGGGTCTTCGGAGTGAGGAGCAAACGCTTTAACCACAAGGCTACCCCCACCGTCACTTCACATGTACAGATGTGCAAGTGCAGATGAGATATCTCCCTACAGTACCTGGACTTTGTGTTTACATGTCGTATGACAGTCTTTATCACCATCACGTGACGCCGGCATATGACCTGTATAACAAGGAAGCCGAACCTCCAGGTAGGTGTGTGCTGTACCGTCGCGACATATTCCAGTAAAGCTGTCTTGACAAGATATATTTTACAGGAAGATCTGCGAAACATATACGTGAGTATCGTAGATTATGTAATATCTATGCTGGCCTTGATTTAAGTTTACACAATCAGGCGTCAGGACAAACAGGTAAACCCTTCATTGTCACTCCCACCTCAGACCCCATTCCTGGAAGTGTGTTGTGTGTGATGCATATGATATTGTACTTACAAACAAGGAACTACTCTACCTAACGTTGTGACAGTGAATCGGGGTGTTAATTGTCAGATATTAGGGTTAGATAGATTCCGTTTCTTTCTAAACATCAAGCTGGAAGGTTCCAGACTTGACAGCAGACGACCTTGAGGTGTACAATATCGTCGATTGTAGTGCATGAAGTGGGCGTTACCGTCGTCACGTGACATGCAGGATATGTTATCTTAGAGACGTAACTGTAACTGTGATCGGTGAGACAGATCTCTACATTCAGCGTCTGTGTGTAGTCGGGAATGTACATCCAGGAACAAGAGTTGCGGGTGGATATATAGTTAGTGGTTTTAGGGGGATCATTGTGGGGGAAATAGAGTGATATTGGTAGAACGAGGGGCATGACTTCGAAGTAGATCGTTTATTGTGTGCCCGTACACGCCTATACATGTTCCCCCGATTCCACCTCCACCTCCTTCCACCCTTCCTACCCATATCCGTCTCTCCCTCAACCTTTGTGTTCTCTCCTACCCGTACCCGCCTCCTACCCGTATGTGTATTTCCCATCTACCCGTCCCTCCCTCTCACTCTACCCATACCCACCTCTCACACTTCACCTGTTCTCCAACCTACCCGTACATGCCTCTCCCTCTTCCTAAAGTTTCCTTCCTACCCGTACATCTTCTACATCCTCCAAGCCCTACTTTCCTCCCCGCCCTTCTCCTACTCGTACCAAAACCACCCTCATCCAATGCTCAAGCCAATATCAGTACCCGCCTCTCACCATTCTCCATGCTCCTACCGAGCCTGCCTACCAGTACCCGCTCTCTCTCCACCATCGCCTCTGCTCTATCTCCACCTCACATAGTACCTGCCTCTCACCATTCCCCTGCTCTCCCTCCTACCAGTACCCGCCTCTCACCATCCCCCTGCTCTCCCTCCTACCAGTACCCGCCTCTCACCATCCCCTTGCTCTCCCTCCTACCAGTACCCGCCTCTCACCATTCCCCTGCTCTCCCTCCTACCAGTACCCGCCTCTCACCATCACCCCTGCTCTCCCTCCTACCAGTACCCGCCTCTCACCATCCAACTGCTCTCCCCCAACCAGTACCTGCCTCCTCACCATCCCTCCTGCTCTCTCCTCCTACCAGTACCCGCCTCTCACCATCCCCTGCTCTCCCTCCTACCAGTCATCCGCCTCTCACCATCCCCCTCTCTCCCTCCCTACCAGTACCCGCCTCTCACCATCCCTCTGCCTCTCCCTCCCTACCAGTACCTGCCTCTCCCATCCATTCCACCTCCATCCCTTCCACCTCCATTCCATTCCATTCCTTCCTCACCATCCACTCCCCACCATTCCCTCCCTCCATTCCTGTCATTCCTGTTCCATTCCACCTCCTCCACCACCTCTCACTTCATTCCTTCTGTGCCATTCCTCTCCATTCCATCCCTCTCCCTCCTCTCCATTCCCCTCTTTCCGTCTACCATTTTCCTCTCCATTCCATTCCTCCCTCCTTCCACCCTCCTTTCCTGTCCCTCCCTACTCCCTACCTCCACCATTCCCCTCTCCCTCCTTCCATTCCATTCCTCACCATCTCTGTCCATTCCTTCTCATTCTCTTCCATTCTCCAGTTTCCCTCCCTTTCCCATTCCATCACTCCCAGTCTCTCCATACTGTCCATCCTCCACTGGTTTCCTTCCATTCCATTCCCCTCCACTCCCTATCCATTCCATCCTCCCTCCTCCATTCCTCCGACCTCCCTGTCCTCTGTCCCTGCTCCCTCCTCCCCCCAGTCTCCACCCTCTGTCCATTCCCTCCACCTCTCTCCTACCATCTCATTCTCCACCTCTGTTCCATTACCAGTCTCCCTCTGTCCATTCCTCCACCCTCCCTGTCCTCATGACCTCTCCCTCCAGTCTCTCCACCCTCTCCATTTTCCTCCTCCACTCCTCCCAGTCTCCACTCCCTGTCCACTGGTGCCGACTCCATCCCTACTGGTTCCTCCCCCAGTCTCCACCCTCTCTTCATTTTCCTCCACTCAATCTCCGTCCTCTGTCCTCCTTCCATCCTCCTCCAGTCTCTCCACCCTCTGTCCACTGTCCTCCCACTCCTGTCCTCTGTCCCTCCACCTCCGGTCTCCTGGTCCTGTCCATTCCTCCCTCCCAGTCCTCTCCACCCTCTGTCCTTCAGTCCTCCTGTCCCCAGGTCTCCACTCCTCCTGTCCTCCAGTCCACTCCTCCTTCCTCCACTCCTCCACCCTCTGTCCAGCCTGTATCCGACCTCTCCCCGGTCTATCCATCCTCTCCCGGCCTCTGTTCCCAGTCCTCCCTCCCAGTCCTCCTGGGGCTGTCCTCCCTCCCAGTCTCCACCTCTCTGTCCTCCTCCGTCTCCCTCTCTGTCCTTCCGTACCTCTCCCTCCTCCCGGTCCTCCGCTCCCTGTCCTTTTCATTTTCCTCTCCTCCATTCTCTCTGTTCCGACCTCCCTCCTCCCCCAGTCTCCACCCTCTGTGTCCACCTTCCTCTCCAGTATCTCCATTTGTGTGTTCTCCGTTGTCCACTGCCTCCTCCCTCCGTTCTTCCAGTCTCCTCCCGGTCTGTCCACTCCGTGCCTCTCCTTCAGTCCTCTCTCCTGTCCCTGTTCTCCTCCGGTCTCTGTGTCATCACTGGTTGTCCTCGTACCGCCCTGGGTGCCTCCCAGTCTTTCCACTGGTTCCTCCCTGTCTCACCTGTGTCCAGCCTCTCCCTCCCGGTCTCCACCCTTTCTGTCCACGGTGTGTCCGCCTCTCCTGTCCCAGTCTCCACTCTCCTGGTCCTTTTCTTCCTTCCTCATTGTCCTTCGGTCCTTTCAGTCTCCATCCTTTCTGTCCTTCAGGTGTCCGACCTCTGTCCTCCGGTCCTCAGTCTCCCTCTGTCCTTCAGTTCCGGTCCCGGTCTCCGGCCATTTTCCTCCGGTCTCCGTACCGTCCTCCGTGTCCGGCTGCCTCCGGTCCTCCGTCTCACTCTGGTTCCTGTGTCCTTCCTCCGGTCCAGTCTGTCCTGTCTGTCCTTCTCCGCCTCCCGGTCTCCACTCCTCTGTGTCAGCTGGTGCCTCCCAGCTCCAGTCTCCACCCTCTGTCCTTCTCCGGTGCCTCTCCTCCCCCGGTCCACTCTGTCTCGTGCCCTGTCCACTCCCGGTCGTCCACCACTGTCTCTGTCCTTCCTCAGTCTCCTCCTCGTGCCGACCCTCCTCCCGGTCTCCACCCTCTGTGTCCTCACCTCCCGGTCCTCTGTCCTCCTGGGTTCTCCGTGCCGGTCTCCTCTGTCTCTGTGCCTCTCCACTCCCCGGTCCTCTGTCCTCTGCTGGTGTCCTCCATCCCGGTCTCCATCCTCTGTCCCTCCTTCAGTCTCCACTCCCTGTGTCCTGGGTTTCCAACCTCTCCCTCCCGGTCCCTCCACCCTCCACTCCCTGGTCTCTCCTCTCACTCTCTCCTGGGTCTCCACCTCTCCACTGCATTGTCCACCGTCTCCTCCTCCCGGTCTCTCCACCCTCTGTCTCTCATTTCTGTTCCTGCCCTCCTCCGGTCTCCACCACTCGTCGTCCCGGTCCTCCCTCCCGGTCTCCTTCCCACTCCTCTCTGTTCCACTGGTGCCGCCCCTCCGGTCTCCTCCACCTTCTCTGTCCGGTTGTCCCTCTCCTCCGTCCAGTCCTGTCCACCTGTCCACCACCCTCCTCCTCCTCCTTTCCTTTTCCACTCCTCCTGTCTCCTCTCTTCCAGCCTCCTCCCCTCCGGTTCCACTCCTCTGTCCTGGGTTGCCGTGTCCTCCTTTCTCCGTCCTTTCTCTCCACTCATCCCTGTTTCCCTCCGGTCCTCCGTCCTGGTCTCTCGGCTCTCATTTTCCACCCTGCCTCTCCCCGTCTGTGTCGCCGATCCGGTCTCTCCACCGTCCTCTGTCCACTGCTGGTCCATTCCTTCCTCCTTCTCCGTCCTCGTTTCCGTTCCTCTCCGGTCTCCCTGTGTCCTCGTGCCACTCTCCTCCTGGTGTCCTGGTTCCTCCTCCAGTCCTCTCCTGTCCTCCATTTTCCGACCCTCTCCTCCCTGTCTCTCCACTCTCTGTCCTTTTCCGGTCCCAGTCTCTCCACTCGTGCCCCGGTCCTCCACTGTCTCTGTCCTCGTGCCTCCTCCACTCCTCCGGTCTGGTTCCACTCCGGTCTCCTGTCCTGGTTCCCGGTCTCCCTCTGGGTCCGGGTCTCCACTCTCTGTCCTTCCATTTTCGACCTCTCCTCCAGTCTCCACCTCTGTCCTGTCCTCGTGCCACTCCTCCTCCGGTCTCACTGTCCTGTCCTCCTCCACCCTCCGGTCCTCATTTCCTGTCGCCTCCTGGTCCTCCACCGTCTCCTCCACCTCTCTGTTCTCCGTGCGACTGTGTCCTCCTCCACCCTGTCCTCTGTCCTGGGTCTCCTCCACCCTCTGTCCTGGTTGTCCTCCGGTCCACTCCTCCCGGTCTGTTCTGCTGTCTCTGTCCTGTTCCTCCTCCTCCTCCTCCACTCTGTCCTCGTGGTTCTGTCCTCCCGGTCTCTCCACCCTCTGTCCTCGTGCCGATTGTCCCTCCGGTCTCCTTTTCTGTCCTATCCTCCTCCCGGTCTCCTCCTGCCTGTTGCCGTGCGTCTCCTCCCGGTCTCTCCGTCTCTGTCTGTCCTGGTTTTCCTGGGGTCCCTCCTGGCAGTCTCTGTCCCTGGGTTCCTTCCTCCCCGGTCTCCACTCAGGTCTTTCCTTTCTGTCCTGGTTTCCGCCTCTCCCAGCTCCGGTCTCCTCTGTCCACCTGGTGCCCTCCTCTCCTGGTCTCCCCTCTGTTCCTCTCCTCCCCGTCTCTGTCCACTGTCCTCCCGGTGTCTCCACCCTCATTCCGTCCTCCTCCTCCAGTCTCCACCCTGTGTCCATGTTGCCTCGTACCTCCGGTCTCCACCCTCTGTCCTCCCGGTCTCCTCCACCCTCTGTCCTGGGTGCCCTCCCGTCTCTCCACCTCTGTCCTCCGGTCTCTCACCCTGGTGTCCACTCCACTCCATTCCTCCCAGTCTCACCTCTGTCCTCCTGCCGGTCCTCCCACTCCTCTCTCCTTGTCCGTGCTTTCCTCCGGTCTCCACTCTGTCCTTTCATCCTACTCCCCGGTCTCCACCCTCTGTCCTCGGCCCTCCTCCGGTCTCTCCACTCCTGTCCTCCTCCTGTCTCCACTCTCTCTCTGTCCTGGGTTTCCTCTCCCACGGTCTCCTCCCTCCCTGTCTTCCTTCCCGCCTCCTCCCTGTCCTCCTGCCGTGTCCCCTCCTCCGGTCTCCACCTCCTGTCCTGCCGGTGTCCATTCCTCCCGTGTCCTCTCCTCTCCTGTCTGTCCTCCTCCCGGTCTCCATCCTCTCTGTCCTCTTCCGGTCTCCACCCTCTCTGTCCCATTCCTCCCTCCTCCTCCATTCCTCTTTCCTTCGGTACTCCACCCGGTTCGTTCCTCTCCTCCCTCCTCCCTACCTGTCATCACATGCCTCTCTCCTCCCTCTCTTTCCTGCTACCAGATTACCCACCTCCTGTCCTCTCCCTCACTTCATGTCCTACCAGTCTCCACCCTGTCTGTCCTCTCCTTCTGGTCCCCTTTCCATCCCGGTCCCGGTCCTCTCCATCTCTGTCCACTGTGTTCCTCTCTCCTCCCCAGTCTCTCCTCTCTGTCCTCCTCTCTTCACCTTCCTCCAGTCTCTCCTTTCCATCTCGTCTCCACCTCTCTCTCCCGCCTCCTCCAGTCACGTGTCCATGTTCCTCTCCTCCCTGATTCACCTCTGTCCACTTCCCACATCTCTCCACCTCTCTCTTCCACTTCCTCCACCACTCCTTCCCTCCTCTCCTCTCTCTTCCTCTCCTACCAGTCTCTGTCCACATTTCCTCCCTCCTCTCCTCTGTCCTTCCTACCCCTCTCCCAGTCCTCCACCGTCTCTCTCCTGTTACCTCTTTCCATCCTACCAGGTACCCACATCTCTCTCTCCTCCTGATTCACCCTGTCCTACCAGGGGTACCTACATCTCTCTCCTCCTCACTTCACCCTCCTACCAGTACCCACATCTCTCTGCTCCCTGATTCGCCCTCCTACCAGTACCCACATCTCTCTCCTCCTCTCTTCCCGCTCCTACCAGTACCCACATCTCTCTCCTCCCTGATTCACCCTCCTACTAGTACCCACATCTCTCACCTCCTCTTTTAAGCTTCCTACCAGTACCCACATATCTCTCCTCCAGCTTCACCCTCCTACCAGTACCCACATCTCTCTCCTACCTGCTTCACCCTCCTACCAGTACCCACATCTCTCTCCTACCTGCTTCACCCTCCTACCAGTACCCACATCTCTCTCCTACCTGCTTCACCCTCCTACCAGTACCCACATCTCTCTCCTCCCTGATTCACCCTCCTACCAGTACCCACATCTCTCTCCTCCCCGCATCACCCTCCATCCAGTACCCACATCTCTCTCCTCCTCTCTTCACCCTCCTACCAGTACCCACATCTCACTCTGTCTATCTTCACCATCCTACCAGTACCTACATCTCTCTGCTCCTCACTTCACCCTCCTACCAGTACCCACATCTCTCTCCTCCCCGCACCAGCCTCCAACCAGTACCCACATCTCTCTCCTCCCCGCTTCACCCTCCTACCAGTACCCACATCTCTCTCCTCCCCGCACCAGCCTCCAACCAGTACCCACATCTCTCTCTTCCTCCCTTCACCCTCCTACCAGTACCCACATTTCTCTCCTCCTCTCTTCACCCTCCTACCAGTACCACATCTCTCTCCTCTTCACTTCACCCTCCTACCAGTACCCACATCTCTCTTCTCCTCTCTTCACCCTCCTACCAGTACCCACATCTCTCTCCTCCTTCACTTCACCCTCCTACCAGTACCCACATCTCTCTCCTCTTCACTTCACCCTCCTACCAGTACCCACATCTCTCTTCTCCTCTCTTCACCCTCCTACCAGTACCCACATCGCTCTCCTCTTCACTTCACCCTCCTACCAGTACCCACATCGCTCTCCTCTTCACTTCAGCCTCCTACCAGTACCCACATCTCTACTCTTCACGTCACCCTCCTGCAAGTACCCACGTCTTCCTCCTCCCCAACTCTCCTTCCAACACGTACCCGCCTCTCCCTCCAACACATAATCACCTCTGCTTCCTCACCGCTTCTCCCTCCTACCAGAACTCACATCTCCCTTCTTCCCAGCGCTCCCTCCACCCCTGCTCTCTCCCATGTAATCAGTCGGGTAAGAATAATTAGAGTACTGGACCTTCTTCCCACAGTACTATGACTTAATATTCACAAGGCGCGTGTGTCCCTAACTCCATTCCATTATGACAAAACTCGCTTATAAGCCTGTACCCCGGAAGTTACCTGTACATCAAGGAAGCCAGACGACAAGCAGGTGAATACTGTACTGTCTCGACATATTCCAGAAATTCCTTCTTGATGTAGCTGTATTTGGTTAATTTTCATCGCAATACATGCGTGAGTATAGTAGATTATGTAATTTCTATGTCGACCTTCATTTAAGTGTTCACAATCAGGCGTCAGGGCAAACAGGTAAACCCTTCATTGTCACTACCCACCTCAGACGCCATTACTCGTGGTGTGTTGTACACGCTGCATGTTATATTGCACTTACAAAACAAGGACAACTCGACCTAACATTACCACAGAGATATAGGGTGTTACTGGCATATATTAGAAATAGATACATTCCGTTTCTTTACAAGTATCAAACTGGCAGAGCCCAGTTGTGACTTGACAGCAGTCAAACTTGAGGTATGATATTATTGTGGATCGTTGTGCATGGGCGTTATCGTCGTCAAGCTACAAGTAGGACAGGCTATTTTTTAGGCGTTTAATGTGCTTGTGATCACTGAGAGAGTTCTGTCATTGGGTGACTGCGGGTGGTGGGGTAGATAAAGGGGCACGAGTTCGGGGTGGATAAACAGTTGATGTTTCTAGCCAGCTCGAGGTGAGGGAAATATGGGTAGATTGAATAGTATATTGTGTGAGGTAGAACAAGTGGCGTAAGGGTAGCCTAATTGTTAAAGTGACTGCTCTTCATACTGATGACCAGGGTTCGATCACGGGTACAGTGTGTGAAGCGGCGTTAATCCATACTCACTCACTCATGGTATATTATTGGGTTGTGTTCAGTCCCAGCGAGTTGTTAGGCTGAGTTAGTACTGTTGTCTCTTTGTTGTAATTGATGTTATGCCTATGGTGAACTTGAGTGTGTTGGCGGAGGTACCAGTCCTTGCACCTACAGCTAATTTAAGGGCAATTGTTAATGTATTTGTATTTGTTTGCTATTTATTGGAAAAGGGCAAATTCGTTGATGGACTCTGTCTGGAAGTTGAGGGACAAATAAGGTGAAGAAATATACAACTGATGAGCAAATAAAACAAATTAGCATTGAGCTTAGAGTAAATTAGGATGGAAACAAGCCATGCAAAAGTGGAAGAAAGATATGTTTGACTTGCGAGAGTCCGGTAGTTGATATTGTCTTGTATTCGTGACGAGGCCGTGTCGGTGTAGTTGTCGGTCCCAACTGTGACCATGTATGAACTCACAACGCCGTTTAGAAAGTGAGCAGATGGAACCTGTACTATATTTGGGATTACACTTTATCAGGAAAGTACTGATTCTAGTACTGACGTTAAGTCCCATCCGAGATTCGAACCCACTCTCTTCGTGTGGGAGTTAGAGTCACTAATCCTGTCTAGCGGACCCATCTGTTTGAATGACTTAATGGATATGATAGAGCGGTGGGTAGCCAAGTGGGTAAAGCGTTCGCTCGTCTCGTCAAAGGTCTGGGTTCGATCACCACATGGGAACAATGTGTGAAGCCCAGTCCTGGTTTCGCCCGCAGTGATATTGCTGGAATATTGCTAAAACCCAATTCAGTTACTTACTCACTCACTCAATAATGGATATAGTAAACTAAGTCTAAGACTGGGGTTTACAGGGTTGTTCTCTTCTAGTCCTCACAAGGGCTGTTGCCTCTTTTCCCTTCATTGATGTAGTGAAATGTGTTTGCCGGAGTTTTACTGAAAATCATACTTCATCATGGGGAAGTGCTAAATTTCAACGCATATATTTTCTTCGAATTAGTTTGCGATTCTTGATAAACTGTTCATATTATTTTATTGAAGTGAATTAGGACAATGTTATGTTTGTTTCAGAATGGACGACTTCCCCAAATGTTCTGTGTGTCAGCAGCAGTTTACCCTGCAAGGCCCCGGCCCCTACCTACTGCCCTGTCTACACGCTGTGTGTGAGACATGTGTGACATCTGCAGCTGGCGGTGTGATATCATGCTCCACATGTCAGAGGGAGGTCAACCTCACAGACACAAGCCTCCAGAAGGATGCAGTGAGACAGAAGGAAATATTCCACCTGACAGTCAAACATCGCCCCACAGAGCTTCTCTGTACACACGAAGATGACGGCAACCAGGCTGTGTGTTGGTGTCCAGAGTGTGAAGAGTTCCTCTGTGAATTCTGCCAGAACTTGCACAACAGCTTCAAATCGACCAGACGACATGTTGTTGAAACCATTGTGGACACAGCACCAGGAGGCATGCAGGCTGAACCAGTTTGCAAACTTCACAAGCGTTATCCTCTGGAATATTTTGACAAAAGCTGCAACATTTTAATCTGTGCTAAATGCAGACTTGGCGACCATGCTGAACACGACGTTGAAGATTTAGACGTAGCTTCTGACGCTGCTAAAGGGCGGATAGAACAACATGGGAAGAACGTGACTGCACATCATAAGTCTCGCCAAGCATATCTGAAGAGCATCAGCAAAGCTGTGAATGACACCAAGAAGACAAGCAGTGCTGTGAAGGAGACCATCCACCACACTTTCCATTCTCTGAGGACACAACTCGATCAAAGAGAGAAGGAACTGATCATCGATCTTGACAATCAGACGAAGCAGAAACTGTCAAATCTACACACAGAGCAAGTTACCTCTGAAGGCGAGAGTGAACGATGCAAGTGGACTTCAGACTACATCAAGACAGTGCTCAGATGTGCTTCAAACTCGGACTTTCTGACACTGGAGAGTTCAATCCAAGAAACAGCACAGACTCACCTCAGATCAGTTCCACCAGAGCAGCACTGTTCACCTGCAGCCGTCTTCAACATGAGAGGACTGGAAAAATTGAAAACCGACATTTCTAAGTTTGGGTCTCTCGTTGGAGATGGATCAGCATCTGATGAACACACACTGAGGGGTACTTACTTCTTGCTCTGCCAATATATGTTACTTCTCACTCAATATGTCACACATTTGATTTTTCTTTCAGTATTTCCTAGCATACTGTCAAGTATTTCTTAACATGCTTTGTCCGAAAAAAATGATAGCTTGTTGATGTTTCTCTTGACCATTCATTTAATTTGATTTTAAGATGGTGAGCTGATGTTAGTTCTATTCCTTTCTAAAAAAGACTCGGTGAAACATAAAATGATTGATTGGTAACAATTGTGGGTTATTTTACAGACAGAGGTACACAGACAGATGACATCCATCTACCTGACCTGGAGAACACTCTCAAGCATGTAAGTACTTCTTAGTAAGCATACGTATATATGTCTCGTAGTCTCTGAGGTAATAATTATTGTCACCTGCGTACATATAATGTTCATATTGAACTTATGCTTGTATGTTAGAAGTGAAACAAGCCTACTGTTTTGTGAATCTTGGATTGCGACATTGAAATACTTCCTTTTGTTTCAAGTTGAAGCTTCCAGAGACCTCTAAGGATCCAACAGCACTACCACAGTTTGGTGAGGTTATTTTCCATTACTTTGCAAAACGTAAGAATGGAAAATAACGTAACTGTATGTGTCCCTTTACTTTTCATGCCATATTATCAGAAGCACATACTTCTAACTCCTGTATGATTTAAACAGAAATAGTTATGAATGGGCAGAAGATGGCCCCATAAGCTATTTATCCAAAGGATATCTAAGTGATTAATATTTGAACAGATTTTGGTCTTTTCATGTTGATATGATACTGTGATACTTGTACACTTAAGGGCACAAATCTGATACGTTATCAATACCCGTTTGTAATGGACAGAAGCTGAGGGTAAACAATGTTGAAATGTGACTTTACTGACATTAAAGGGACCCAGGTCTGTCCTAGCCGATAATTTGTTGTGTATAAAGGTGGAGTACCTCTCATTTTGAAACAAAGAAAGTCCCAAATATCGAAGTTACTGTTATGTCCTAATGTGTATGAGCACGGCTATTTTTGTTCTTCATGCTAGAGAATATTTTGCAGATGCGGGGACGAACACCTACAGTCTGGAATCAGGAACAGGGACCACGTTGACACTGCAGTGTGAGTATAATCAGTTGCTTGCTTGAACTTGCTGTAACACCGATAGGTTACTGGATGAAACGTTCTTTCCTGACGTGTGACGGTGCTGTCCAGGTTTGCTGCTGAAACCCTATGACATTGTGGACCTTGTGTACCATTGGAATCCGATAGAGGTATTGTTTTAGTGATCCCCATCTTCTGAACAACGGATATGGTACTGGGTGTATTCAAGTTTCCGTGTCTTCTGAACAAAGGATATGGTACTGGGTGTATTCAGGTTTCCGTATCTTCTGACCACAGGCTGTGGTACTGGATTTGGTCTTAAAGTTTGATCGTTAGACCACAGACTGTATTAGATGCCGTGATGGTGCCCGCTCTTTAAACACTCATTATAGCGCTAGGTGTAGTGATGGCCGCCTTTTAACACTCATTATAGCGCTGGGTGTTTGATCATGAGAACCCAGACTGTATTAGATGTCGTGATGGTGCCCGCCCTTTAAACACTCATTATAGCGCTAGGTGTAGTGATGGCCGCTTTTAACACTCATTATAGCGCTGGGTGTTTGATCATTAGAACACAGACTGTATTAGATGTCGTGATGGTGCCCGCCCTTTAAACACTCATTATAGCGCTAGGTGTAGTGATGGCCGCCTTTTAACACTCATTATAGCGCTGGGTGTTTGATCATTAGAACACAGACTGTATTAGATGTCGTGATGGTGCCCGCCCTTTAAACACTCATGATAGTGCTCGGTGTAGTGATGTCCTCCTTTAAACACTCATTATAGCGCTGGGTGTAGTGATGCCCGCCTTTAAACACTCATTATAGCGCTGGGTGTAGTGATGCCCGCCTTTAAACACTCATTATAGCGCTGGGTGTAGTGATGTTCGCCTTTAAACACTCATTATAGCGCTGGGTGTGGTGATGTCCGCCTTTAAACACTCGTTATAGCGCTGGGTGTAGTGATGTCCGCCTTTAAACACTCATTATAGCGCTGGGTGTGGTGATGTCCGCCTTTGAACACTCATTATAGCGCTGGGTGTGGTGATGTCCGCCTTTAAACACTCATTATAGCGCTGGGTGTAGTGATGTCCGCCTTTTAACACAATATATGGTACTGGATGTTACGGTCTTGCTTGCTCTTTAAACAAAGGACACGTTACTTGGTGTAGTGATGCTGCGCCTGGTTTATATAGGGGGTTCTGTGGTACTAGTTTTTACTATTTAATTTCGTTTTAACACCGAAGTGAGTGAGGTCAGTTTTACGCCGCACTCAGCAATATTCCAGCTATATG
The DNA here is from genome assembly GCF_003918875.1 of Haliotis rubra. Taxonomy (NCBI): domain Eukaryota; kingdom Metazoa; phylum Mollusca; class Gastropoda; order Lepetellida; family Haliotidae; genus Haliotis; species Haliotis rubra. The sequence goes on from NW_025766431.1 coordinate 22,369, forward strand.
GTGGCGGTCTGTAAATAATCGAGCCTAGAGACGACAATCCAGAGATCAACAGCTTGAGCATCGATCTACGCAACTTGGATACGAGTTGTGTCAACCAGGTAAGAGAGCTTGACCATCCGATCCCGTTAGTCGCCTCTTACGACAAACATTGTTCACACTTGTGGGAAAACCAAAGGGTACATATTATAGTGCAGAAAATAGGGAGAATCTTAGCAAACAACTCTACACAGGGCGGGGCCACAAACCACAAAATGAAGCCTTCACTGGAAACTACCATCAAGTTTTATAACATGCTCAACTGAATTCCTTATGTGTATATTTTTAAATGAAGAATTATATAGTCATTTCTTAATTTTAACAAGCAAAAACATCTAAGTGATCAGCAAACTTATAATATAAAACAAGCAAAATTCCACCTATATGGTGGCGGTCTGTAAATAATCGAGTCTGGGCCAGACAATCTTGTGATCAGCAGCATGAGTATCGATTTACGCCATCGGAATACGATGACATGTGTCAACTAAGTCAGCAAGTCTGACCACCCAATCCCGTTAGTCGCCTCTTACGACAAGCATGGGGTATTATCAATTCTAACCCGGATCTTCACGGGTGTGTAAGCACTGGACATGGAGTTACACGCCCTTTAAACAATAGGCATGCCACCGGTTCTAGTTTTTGGTAAGCCTGTGCAGTTTTATCGTCATGAGGTTTGGGGTGAAGAATTATTGGCTTTGAATATTGAGAGTTTTAGCGTCTGTTTCGTCAATACTGTTTCTAGAAGACGCAACTTTCGTATGTATCAACAGAATCCATATTCCCTTATGTCATTCCAAAGCCTCGGACGTATCGTTATAGACAGTGAACCATCAGCTTGAGGAAGCATGGGTCTAAAATTACATGTGTTTATTTTGTGTTGGCGCTTAGAGTAGGTGGTAAATATATTTGTAACTGAAGCCCTGGCTATGGACACAATCCACTAGGGTGTTGCCGAGGTGACCACTGAAGGTTAGCCAGACTGGGCGTCACGGAGGACATGGGATGTGATATGAATGTGTCTACAATGGGTCACCGAAATGCGTGTTTACTCAAGGAGATGTGTATTCGCAGTGACTGACTTACTCAAGAATAGATGTATTTGATGTATTCTGACCCACAGAATTCAGTGTACTTGTAGGGACTCCAGTTGGAATTTGCCCCCCAAAACTATATTACGAATTTAAAGGGGCGACATATGGATGTGCAATCAAAAGCCGACGCACACTATGAGGGTCTACCTGGTTCTCACTAACTTGATCTGACTGGTCTACTGTCCCGTTGTCTAATGTCTAAACCAAGGGCCTAAATCACCACAAATTTGTTTCATTATCTTTGTTAACATTTAGAACAAATTCTTGGCTTTTGTGTATTGTAAAATAACTCATTGTCGGTGTCAGTTTGTGTCAATCAGTGAGATGAAAGTCTAACGTTATAACAGTAAGATCTGGGATTTGATGAGCTGTAATAAATATTATACTTTAGAAACATTTATACTTTGCGAAAATCGCTTTCAGACTAAAAGTTGATTGACGATAGTTAAACTATTTGCGTATGAAATAAACGTTTTTCATATCACAAAATGTTCGCCCATTAATTAAAAGTCAAATACCTGTGATAATGATTGGCCAGGTTGTCAGTCCTCCCGGTGAAATTATATTTTATTGTTTCTTGAAAAAATTTGAAACGGACCTCCTTGAGATATACGAAATTGATAAATTCAAAACCATCTTTAATACTTCCATCTGTCCCAGCCAATACACATGACTCGACCACCTCCCCACACAGAGTGTGTTGAAACTGGGCACAGTGATTGAAGCGGACGTAGAAGTTACCTGTTGACACTGTGTCTGGTGGACACTCAGATGTAAAAATATCATCAAACAACTGCTTTTTATATCTTATTGTTTAGTACACTGTATAAGAAGAGTTTAGAATACCAACAGTAATAGTTTTATCATGAAATGATGTTTATACACATGGGTTTTTCATACGGAAATGTCTATTTCTGACTACTGACAGCAAACCAGCTCAACTGACAGTGTCTGACAAAATGTTTCATGGAGTGTTTATTTCATTGTCAGTCAATATAAAACTGTATGAAAAACATTTAGAATACCCATACAAATATTTTCACAGTATAATTGTGTGTATTTAAGTGACAGTGGTGATACAATTCACACACAGACGAAAATGGCGGCCGATCATTCAGTGTGCTGTTTTGTAAACATTGAAACGAGGTTGACAATAACATGACTAATTTGTTGTCTGAAGTCGGGAAATTTGTTAAACTGTAAACAAAATGTATATTTCCAGGTCCTAAACTACAACTGGACGCTGCTCGAGCCAACACCGACGAGTGCCACGTAACTACAGACGGTGAGCTGGTGAACTCGCCGCTCGCCACACAACACAGACACAGCGGCAGGTTACGGGAATATCGGGGTACATGTGCCTCCTCCCCCATCCCCCTTCCTCTATCCCCCTCTACTGTCACCCCTGTCCCACACACACCACGATACTGGGAGACACACTCTAGGGTGGGTGTGGTGAGTGGAGGGTTGTGGTGGCTTGTCCTGGAGATGGGTGTGGTGGAGGAGAGCCAGGTAGACAGTAACTGGTATGTTTGTCACCAGCGCCGCTCCTGGTGTGTCTGTGTATGGAGCTGTGACACACACCGGGGGAGTCTCTGTACCAGTGTGTGGCAGCAGGGGGAGAAGGGGAAGTGTTACACTAACACAATGTCTACCACACCCGGCACACAGGCCACCCTCCACTACGGCGTTGTGCTGGATGTGGGGAGGGGGAGACTCGCCTTCATCGACCTCGACAGGGAGGTTGTTTTAGCCAAGGTCGATGTTGAGTGGAGCGAGTCTCTTCTTCCCATGTTTGGTGTTGGGGAGCCAGAACGCTACACAGTCAACATGAAGGTGATAAGTGGGGCAGATATCACCATGACTGACACCAAGAAGTCACTTATCTATGACGCCCTGAATTAGACAATGAAATAAACATGACATTGTGTAAACTTGTAAGTGTGACTTAGTTATTTTTAACTGTCAAATGTAATTGTAGTGATTGAGGCGGACGTATAAGTTGTCTGTCTATGTGCTGTTTGTTGTGGACAAGAATGTAACGAAGTCAGCTAAATGTGTTGTTTTACTGCTTGACTGGAATCTCTTGGGTATGAGAAAGATTTTACATCCACACATGACTATTGTTATGATTATTATTCTCCAGTAGTTGACCAGTTTATCATACATTTCATACATGTCTGGGAAATATCACAACAAATAACTGAGTCACAAATTCATCAAAAGTTGTTTCAAATCATGAATTTATCGCCATGTTTCGTTTCTTCTCTGTAATACAAATGTTTTAAATCCCACATGAATATTGTTGAGATGAAATTATTGTAGTTGTGAATCCACATACGACACAGTTGATGTCAGTGAAGAAATATGATGAAAGTGATTGAAGCGGACATAGAATGTCCCCGTTTACATGTTGTGACGTATATTCAGAAATACAATCAAGTTAGCAGAATCTTTTATTTTCCTAATTAGTTGGATTCTATTGTCACTAAAATGTATTTCAAATCCACACATGACTAGTTTATGGATTAACTGAAGCAGAAATGTCAGACTTCGAGGGGCACTGGCTTCTTCCCAGTTGTCAAACACTGTCCGCTAAAGCTCATCAACTGCCATGGGTCGATTTGCCGGATAAAGTAACTGAGTGTGATGTGAGATTGGGCTGCCGTCTGTAAGGACAGCGGAAATATACTTGGACACATTATCTGTACACATTTCTGAACACTGAAAGTGGTCAAATGTAATATATTTAATATTTAGGATTACATTTTCTCCGTTTCTTTGGGGGATTGAGTCCCAAGTGGTATCGTTATAAGGTAAACATGCATCCCTATATCAGTAGAGAATTACGTCAGATTCCGTATATAGATATAGATTTGCAGTTTGACTCATGAGTGATAACGGTTAGACAAAGTCTAGAGAGAATGGCGTTTAGCCATAAGGTAGAAATATATCCGTCGTGAGAGACAGAATACAATAACGAATCAATAAAGAGGGGAGAGTGACCGAACGTTACTTACCAATAATTTTCTATCATAATATTCATGAGTGCTAGGACGGATACAGGATTAACGAATCAAAACAATGAGTTGAAACATGTGATCAAGATCAGGCCAGGCTCGAACCATATAAATAGACAGGTTGGGCACTGAGCGAGTGGTGCGCGCTTTTAAGTGACGGAAGCATCCACGCCACTCAGTCGCCCCGTGTGGTACGAGCCTACCCTAACTGTTGGTGAAGTTGTATTAGAAATGGACTAAGACAGAGAAAAAAAATCTTGGTGTTACGCTTATCTATGAATGTATCTGTGCCAGAATGTAATGCGGTTAGTTAGATGTCCATGGCCTCCTCTCACAAAGCACTCAGATGATCGTAAGTTACTGAGTCACAAGTAGTAAGTAACTATGGTAGGGTACACTAACGCCCAAACGCCAGACTGAGGCACGCATGTCAGACTAGCACGTGTGGTCGATGAAGATTACAAAGGGCGCGTGTTAATTTACCCAGTTCTCAGCATGGGGGTAAAGTGAATTTATCAGTTCTATTTCAGAAACTGACAAAAGTATATTTACATTCAGTCCGTGCATGACGACAGATGAAGACATAGATGACCTTGGAAACAATTTCAAAATAGCATCGGGAACTTGTCATTGTTATTTTAGTTGAATGCATATTATACTACATAATATACTTTACCATGGGAGGATGATAGATCAATTAAAGGGGGTTAAAGGGCAACTGTTGATTTAAATTATGTTGGTATGTGTGACGGTTTTTTTTATAATAACTTTGAAGAGCATCTAATTTAAAGAATTTTGGAGGGTGGGCCCTTAAGCATCCTTAGGGGACTTGGTCGCTTCGGTTTATTTCTTCGAAATGGATTTACTTACATTTATAAGAACCCTAGTTGTGTCCCTGCAATATGAACCGTTATATATAGAAAAATAGAGGCTATTAATCTGTCACCAGTGACAATTCCTGTGTCATAGGAAAATAGGACTCACTATTTACAAGTCACGTCAATCCATAAAAGGCTTATCAAATACAAAAGACATTATTCCAGCTATATGGCGGTGATCTGTAAATAATCAAGACCGGACCAGACAATCCAGTGATCAGTAGCATGAGCATCGATCTGCGCAATTGGGATACGACGATATGTGTTACCATGTCAGCGAGTCTGACCACCCGATCCCGTTACTCGACTTTTACGACAAGCATGGGTTGCTGAAGACCAATTCTAACCCAGATCTTAACAGATCCGATTATTTACTGTGTGACGTCACACAGCTGGAATATCGATAGTGCTGCGCAACCCTCCTAGATTCCTGGGAACAGAATAATGAAAGTTTGTGATGTTTCGATTGTATTACACGTGAAACTTGCTCTTTGTTTGATATGTTATCATCTGTCGTGGTTGAATCAGTAACAATCTATTTTCAGAATCACTGATTCTCCATCTACTCGATAGATACAACATAACTTTATCTCTTATAAAACCTTAACTGTCTTCACACATATTTCAACAAAGTGACAAAGATCACCGACCTGTATCCCGTCTCGCTCACTTGCCTTGATATAATATAATGGCTGCGTTAACTCTGTTGTTGTTTTTGTTAACATCTACATAATCCCTGAGCGTACAGTCAGTATGTAAAGTTATGCATAAGTATTTTCAGCATCATGACAGTTAGCTCGCTTGAGCATCGGATAATATACCCTATGAGAACATGTTGTTATCATTAAGACATACATGTCTACAACATGATTTCAGTATGTATTCACTCACTTATACACTGAGGCTTCTGCGTGAATCACGTTAGTGAGTTTATGATGATGATGATGTTTTATATACAATTGTACATTCAAATGGTAGCTGGAATGTATGGAATCAATGTTTGGGAAATGTAACGTCAACGCCAGACAATAACCAGATTCGATGATCTGCCAACACAGATTCCATCGGCATATGAGGCAAAATATTAATAATAATTATATAAATACTTCGGAGTTCGTGGAAACAAAGTAAGTGGGTTTAGTTTTACGCCGCTTTTAGCAATATTCCAGCAATATCCCATCGGATAACACCAGAAATGGACTTCACACACAGTACCCAAGTAGGATATCGAACCCGGGTCTTCGGCGTGACGAGCGTACCCTTTAACCACTAGGCTAGCCCACCGCCTCGACAACAAAAAGCATGTCCTAAGCTACAGGTAGTACCCATCACTTACTCAATTTACACACATACACACATGGCCTTCAAACAGTGGAGCCCAGAAAGCAGGTGTTTAAATGTCAATGTATTCTCCGTTCATGCTGGGAGTACATTAAGACTTTCAACGTGAATGATGAGTGAGTGTGAGTATGGTTTACGCCGCTTTAGCAATATTCCAGCAATATCGCTGCGGGAACATCAGAAATGGGCTTCACACATTGTACCCATGTGGGAATCGAACCCAGGTCGACGCGGCGTGATGAGCGAACGCTTTAACCACTAAGCTACACCACCGCCCCACTTGAATTATGAGGTCACATGAGGTGGAATACCCAGATCGAAAGGTATTAGTTCAAATACCTTTTACATCGCACATTTGGGGGTGGTGCGTGGTCAGATTACAATTAATGATTGTCGATTCCCAACAAAGATGGCCGTTTGTTGTACCTGGTATTCCTGGAAAATTACGAAAAGCAGAACAAAACCATGCTTACTCTCTTATCTTCACTGACAATGTTGTACGCTTCTTCTGTTAGAATGCTGATCTGGATCTGTTTATTGTGCCTCTTTATCAAATGTCTAGAAACCTACGCCAACCAGCAACCATGGAGAGACAGTTGGTCTGGTATGTGCAACAAATCTCGATTCCTGCATTATTGATGAGTCCGTCCAAGAGGTGCTGATACTTCAGAGGACACGTGTCAGAATGAGATCAGGACCGCAGTCGGTCGGCGGCATGAGAATGGATGCTGACTCGGGGTCGTGGTGTCGGCCAGGCCGGGAGCCACGATATGATCGTTCAGTGGCTATGGGCAGGCGGGTTTGGTGCATTCTGACTGGGTCAGGGACGGAGATGGGTCAGTGGAAACAAGGGACAGGAGTCTCATGCGTCATCGTCTGAATGCGGATCGTCCATAAAGTTCACAATTGGTAACCATTCAGGTAACAGGCTGATGGCGATTATCTGTTGACGGTTTGATGAGTATTGACCCGGCGGATGCGGTTGGAACAACGTTGCATCATTCAAAATAATGGGATGATGATAACCCTAACCGGACCGGCATGATTTTGATCCATTCGGTGGTATGTTATTGGGCGATGCTATTGGAGCTGGAACGATTGGAATTGAGTAATGGGGTTCGGCTGCCGGAGTAAATCGTCCTGATAAATTTCGGCACTGGAATCGATCAATGGGTAACCGATATCGAGTGATGCGATATGACGGTGATGATCGGCAAATGACGGGCCGGTTCGAGCGAGTCAGCCGATGACGGTCGTCGGGATTGGGCACGATATGTTTCGATGACCGATGATAATGAACGGACATAATGATGCTGAATATGAACGTTCGAGATGATTCGTTTCTGTGCTGGATCGGAAACGGTTGATGAATTGATTGAACAACGCGATCGGTGCGCTCCACTATGCGTCGTAGAATATACGAGCTGGTCATCTGGGATGTGAATGGAAGCGATGATTTTGATGGTTGAACTGACGGAGACGATTCGACTTCCGGTAGTTGACCCACTATCCATCGACTTCGCGCAATCGTAAATTAATCTTCGCTTTGGAAAACGATATGATCGATATACTATTATCGACAATAAATACAATCGATGGCTATGGCTCATGCGAAGGCCGCTGATCGTTTGAACAAACGAATGTAATTTTTCGTGTTGATTATGATTGGGTCATCGGCTGCATTTCGAAATGTTGAATGTTTTAGCGTTCTTTCCGACCATTAATCCTGTTGATTGTTTGATGACTCGTCAATGAACTTGTTGACTTCATGGTTTGTTGATCGTGATGAATTGAATCATTTTCGGAAGGACAAGCATTCGAATGATGCGACATCAGAAACGCGGTAATATTTTCGAGTTCGATTGATATTGTATTCCATCGATGGTTGATTGTTATCGAGCATCGGACGAAATCATTATGTTAACGTACGAAGTTGTAGTGAAATCGACAAAATGGGACGTTCCGTGATTTATGAATCATGAAGGCGAAAATACGCTCATGGCTAGACTCCGTCTCGTCACGAACGATGATGATCCGGAATGATATTCTTCGATGACATTGGCGACTTTAACGGATCGAAATATACTGACTTCGGATACGGTCATTATATTCGATCGATCGTTGACGGTCGATCGATTGATACCGGATACCATATATACCAGAGATATTAACGGTAAACGTCTATATCGCTCGTCATAAATGGAACAGATACTATTCATCGACTGAACGGATAATGAGGAATATAACCGACTTCAATCTCGATTTGCTGAACTCGAACGTTGATGAACGATAGTCAACGTTCTAACGGAAATCGATGAATGGAGGTGAAATGGATATTTAACGCTTTCAATGATTTTCGGGAATACCGAATGCGATATCTGTTGGGGAATCGTTGATCATTCGGTATGACTTTGACCGCGCCCCGGAGTATTAGCGATAACAAAGACTGTTGAACAATATTTCGTCTTAATTATTCTAAATGTTCATGTTGGTCGGGCAATTGACGTTCGTCGTCTCGTTACGCGATGATCGATGACGATATTTAACGAATATTGAAAGCGACGATGAAATCTATACTCATCAAATGAATTCGTTGAAGTAACGATATTATCGAACGTGTTTGAAGCACTAACTACGGAATCGATAATGAAATTGATGATCAGACGCACCGCAACGGCTTAGGACGTAACTCGAAGACATGATTGAGGGCGTAGATATACGATTCGATAATGTTCGATCGGTGAAGAATAACGCTTGAAAACGACGACCGCACTTTGTTCCGCGACAAATCTTTATCATGATTATTATTATTCGATATCATATACCGATGAAATCTTGGATGACGGATCGTCAGTCTTCGTTGATCGCGTTCATTTCTGATTGATTCATGCATTCGGCTACCGAATGTTGGTGTATAAAACGTCGTCATCATAGCTCTTGCGTGATTAAAAACGTGATGAAAACCAACTTTCGAAGGCGTGAAGACGAGGATACCGGAATAGGCGATGTTTTGATAAACTTTGTTGGTAGCGGTAAAGAACATGAAAATGAGAGACCGTATCGATGAAATCGTGATTAATAATTTATTGATTCGACTGCGACGATGATAACATCGAGCGAAGGCGAAGTTTCGTGTAATGCAAACTTTCGTTGATGCGAGGAATCACAGGAGGGCGCGGCATATCATCGACTGTCGCATCGGTCTGTTCAGATCTGGGTTAAACCGGTCTTCGGCGCTTTGAAATCGATACGATGATTAGAACGGCAATAGATAAACAAATGCGGTACTTTTAGTCGTATCGCTGCTTTACGATATCATGGTGTCTGATCGATATGATATTACGGTCACTGCTGCCAACTGGAATATTTTATTGACATGTTTTAAATAATTGAGTCTATGATGCGAAGGAAATGTATACCATTTTCATATGCCGGTCATATGCGGTACAACGAAGATTTCTATAGTAACCAGTATCATTTCGCTAAGAGACGAGCCCGCCCTTCAAGGTAACGATCAGATGCTCTTCAAAGGGTGTATAAAACAGATGCTACCAACTTTATATTTAATCGGTTAACCTTTTAATGATCTGTCGTCGTAAAAACATATTATGTGGTATAATGCATTCAACTAAAACAATGACGAGACCCGTTATATGTCGTCGTCGCAGACTTTGATAATGAAATAACGATGATTTCTGAAATAGAACTGACAATTCGCACCCGTGCTGAAAGAACTGAATAAAATGCGCCGCTAAATCGATACGTAGCAGCGATGCGTCGATCTGGCGTTCGACGGTAATACCTATGAATTTTATGACTCGGTAACGATAAATCTGATGAACTGAACAACAACTGCATTCGGCATACGATTAATAGATAGCGTAACATGAATTTTTCTCGATATTCATTCTAATACGACTTCGCCAACGGTGAACGGTGGCGTGGATCTTTCACGCGTCGCTAAGCGCCCGCGCCCTGGTGCTTCAACATTGTTATGGTTCGACTACTGATCACATGTTTCAACTTTCATTGTTTTTGATTCGTTATCCTCCATCGCTCATGAATATTATGATGAAAACCATTGATAGTAACGTTCGGTCGCTCTCCCACTAACTTTTGTTGATTCGTTATTGCTGACAGTATATTTCTACCTTATCGGCTTAAGCGCCATTCTTTCTAAGACTTTTAATAACCGTTACATCTCATGTCAGGCTGCACAATCTATCATCTTATATGCGGAATCGACATATTACTGATATGAGATGCGTTTATAACGATACCGGGACTGTCCCCTGAGCGGAAAAATGTGATCTGTAAAATGCTTTCACGGTGTTCGAAAATGTCTTGCGAATATTGTCGATCATCTATATTTCGCTGATGCGAGCGACGGCTTAATCTTTCATCGCGCTTCGGCTGCTGTCGGCGAAATCGACTTCCATGGCGATTGATAAACTTGGCAGTTTGATGTTTGGCAGTGCGGTATTTAAATTTTGTTTGTTCTCTTTCGGTAATCATAAACAATTAAATATTTTGGTGACAATTCAACAGTAGGAAAATGAAAGATTCTGCTAACTTGTTGTATTTCTGGTAATACGTCTGGCGCCAACAAACGAGGGGCATTCATATTTTTCAATGCTCTGTTCTTCACTGACATCGGCATTGATATCGGTGCAGCTGTGAACAAATGTCAGCTGTACCTCTTTAAACGAGAGATTTAAAACATTTGTATTACGAGAAGAAACGAGAAAACGTAACGACTAATCATGATTTGACTTAACTTTGACAATTTGTAACGTGATGTTTCCCAGACATGTGAAAATGTGAATGGTCTGGCTACTGGTAATGTCGCTGGCAATGGTCGTATTGGTCGTCTTCGCTGCAGAACTTCCAGTCAGCGATAAGCTGCTGCATTTGGCACAAGACCACGTCACGGCGGCACGCATGAGCGAACGGCTTATACGTCGCGCCAATCACCTACGATACGACCCGGCAGTTACGAAACTGAAGTCACGCTTGCACAAATGATAATGTTTGGCCTATTGTCTAATTCGAGGCGTCATGAACTGCTTGGTGTCGTCATGTTGATAACGCTTATGCTTATCGGCGACGATGACGGCGTTACGGCTTCTGGCGCAAACGTAAGGAAAACAAAACCGCTTGAAAAACGACGCCATGATAAGTCGACTGGCGTTACTCGGCACGGCGCTTAATGAAGGGTGATACCGACCGTGGTGTACTTCGCTATACCTAACGCCACGCTGAACTCCCCGTTGTCTGCAACTCGAACGCGCCGAGCGGCTGTTGACAAACACCGGTTACTGTCTGCCTGTGCTCTCCGCCGCCCTCTCGGAACAACCACCGACCTCCGCTTCTGCCTTACACAGAGTGTCTCTCCAGTATGTGTTATTCGGTTGAAGATGACAGAGGATGAAGAGAGGATAATTAAATACCCCACATTACTTATGACGTGAAGTTTCACCTCTATGGCCGTGACGCTCGTCATTGACGGCTGTATCGAATTATGGTTGAACCTGTTGTTCCCGACTCGAACAAACCGGTAAATGTTATTGTCGGCCTCAGGTTTCAATGTTTACAAAAACCGGCGCATGACGCCGACATTATTGTCACCACTATGCTGAAACCCGCGCAACCACTGCTGGTAATCGGTAATTCTAAATGTTTTCATGCGGTTGCTGACCGACTGACGGTAATCGAAGCACTCCGTAATTTGTTTTGTCGAGGAACGCGGTGATTTATGTCGTGTGAAGATGAACATTTCATGTAACTTCCGTAATAATAAAACGCTGATGACCATTCACAAACTCTTCTTATACCGGTATTGCTAAACAATGAATATGAAAGCGATTCATTTGACGATGACACGTCTGTCCGCCACGGTGTCGGCTGGTAACTTCTGCGTCGCTTCGTATTAGCGGTTCCTTTCTGTGTGGTCATGTGTGATGGAAAGTGACAAAATCGGTTTTGAATGTTCAGGGGTCGTTTCAATTTTTCGGCGCAACAAACTGCGCCGGGAACTGTTTAACTGATGGTATTTGACGGTAATGGGCGAGCATTTTTGTGATATGAAAACGTTATTTCATGCGCGCTTCGTCAGTCGGCACGGTCGAAGCATTTTCTGAAATGAAATGTTTCTGAAAGTACTTCGTATTTATTTTGCTCGTCAAATCGAATCTTCCTGTTAGCATAACGTTGGGCTTTCGTCTCCGCTGATTGACCGCAGAGCTGACGCGGAGCAATGAGGGACCGTTTTACGGTACGCGAAAGCCAGAATTTGTTCTGGCATCGTGCCAAAGATAATGTGAAATTGTGTTGAACCTTGTTTGATATTGAACAGCGGACTTTAACCAGTCGAATCGGATTAATTATTGGTGAGCCGAACCCTGCATGATTACTCCTTCACAAGCTAGTATTATATTTTTGGGGAAAATTCAACTGAATGCAATTCTTGTGGTCGAAACTACATCGAAATACGTGACTAACTGATGAATCGTCTGCGGTATAAACGCGCATTTCGTGACCCATTATTGAACACGTCATCATCATCCCGTCGTGACGCTTATCTGTGGCAATTGATGGCACCCTTTATTTCGATTACGATATGTTTTACCTGCTCTGGCGCCCGGCAAAATAACGCGTAATGATACGGGCAGCCTTTCCTCGAGTTCACTGATACCATAACGATGCGTCGGGCTTTGAATGACATGAGGAATATGGACTATGTTGATACATACGGTATATTTCTGAAAACGTGATAACGTAAAACTCGTGACGAAGCCAGTAATTCTTCACCCCAAGCACTAAGGCGACAAAAACTGCGCGGAAAAACTTAGAACCGTGTATATTGACGGCGTGATAAACAACACACCGTGAAAGATCGGGTGAAACGATGACCTGTGCTTGTCGGCATTAACGAGGCAATTGGTCAACAGACACGATATGGCTGCTCATGCTGCGTCTAGATGATACGGTGACTCGGTCGACACGAACCTGCTATGAATTTTACTTTGTTAACAAGTTTGCTGATCACTGATGTTTTTGCTGATGGAAACCGAAGTGTTGCTATTTCGTTTAAACGCACGCATGAAATTCGGTTGACATGTTCAAAGCGCGATGATCATTTTGATTAACTCATATTCTTCCAGAACGAACTTTGCTAAGATTCTATTTTCTGCGCGCAATAGCGCCTTTGTTTTTTCCTGGTATATTGAACGTGATTTGATAAGTAAAGAACTTAACGGATCGAATGATCTGATTGACGCTCGTATCGAAGACGCGTGAATCTGGCTTCGACCGATCAATGATCGTCTCAAACGTTATTACTGAACCGCCGCCAACAGTCGGTGCGACGTAAACGAACACCTGCTTCACTAAAACGAATTAAATGAAATGAAGCACTGGTATACAAACACAAACCGGGCGCTATCACCACCAACCGATGCGCTGTTGAAGCGAAAGCTGGAATTCGCTGACATCGGTGCCATATATTATATTGGCGGACATCGCCCGGCGCTACTAATGGTTTGAACGCCAGCGCTATGGTGTTCAGGCGGACATCTGCCCGGCATAATGGTCGTTTGAAACGGACATCTGGCGATTTGCATCCACGCCAACGGTTTGAGCGTTTATCATACGCCGGCGGCTGGTGTTTAAGGCGATCTTCACGCTGGTTTCAGGCGAATCTTGCCGGCGCTCAATGGTGTTTGGAAGGACGTCGCCCGGTATATCATGGTGTTTAAAGGGCGGTGCGACATCTAATACGGTCGTGTTCGCTCGATCGAAGCGCGGCGCTATGGCCGGTGTTAAGGCGACGCATCACCTGGCGCTATGATGTTTAAAGTCAATACGATCTTATCGTCAACGCCAGCTATTGATGGTCAAAACTCTAACATATGGCTGATGTTCATCAGCGATCGCAGTTTCTCAAACGCCAGTACTGGTGTTAAGGCGACGATCTTACGCCTGGCATATATCGTTTAAAAAACGGTATCACGGCATCAACCGATCGATCTGCAACGATCAACTTTTCAAGACCGATCAATTGCCGTATGATCGAAAGCGAACCTGATTGCGCGTCATATGAAACGAATTTTGCCAATTGCCGCTATCAGAAGATGGGGATCGCTAAAACAATGCTATATCGGATTCAATGGTACAGATCCGCAATGTCATGGAATTTCGGCAACGAACTGGTTTGGCCGCAATCTGCGTCGAGGAAAGAGCGTTGACAATATCGATATTTTGGCGGATTCAACAACGACTGTTTTACTGCGATACTGTTCCCGGAACTTTAATGATTGCGTCCCCCTCTGCAAATGCTCTGGCATGTTTTAAAGGCTTCAACCGCAGGACATAACGGCTTCTCGATGTTTGGACTTCAACTTGTTTCAAATGGAACAACATGCGCGACAGATTATCGACTGGGATTCAGATCCTGATCGTCATCTTTTGTTCCATTGTTTACCCTCGGCTTCTGTTACTGGTGATAACATTGTCGAGATTTGTTACAATCTGTGTCATATCGGCGTGAAGACGAAGATCTGTTCAATGTCGCGGATCCTTTGGATAAATGACATGGACCTGCCCGTTCATAACTGCTGTTTAAAATCGACGGAGTTGGTGTTATTTCGATAATGTAATGAAAGGGGACGCTTCCCCAGTTCGTTATTTTCCGTTCTTTGCGTTTTTGGAAATGACACTCGCAAACGTATTCTTTGTTGATCCTTGAAGATATGAAGCTTCGACTGAAACATTCTGACATCTGAACAGCGAAGTTCGATATGAACGTTAATATTGCGCGGTGATGATATCGGGAGACTACGGTTATATAACATTATTAACTATAGGCCTTACGTAACTGACTAGGTCGGAAGCAGATGGATGATAATCGTCTTATTGTGCTCTGATGTCAAACCACGAATGTACCAATCAATCGTTTTATGTTTCATGGTCTTTTAGAAGATAACGGCGTCGGCTCGCCATCATATCGGAGATTAAATGATCGGTCGGAGAACGTCGATGATATCGGTTAACATCGATTAAACGACGGTAATATTGAGAACTGAAAATGTGTATTTCTTAGTGAAGCTGCTGGCGAGCAGAAGTGAAACACCCCTGATGTGTTCATCAGCTGCATCTCCCTTGAAGACAAGCAGAAATGGCTCGTTTCAGCTCCCGGTGATCTCATGTTGGTGGCTGCAGGAAGTGGCCAGTGCTGCTCTGAACATTGAGCAGTGCTGTTTGCTGAGACTTTCTCCCGGTGTCGAGATCGAGGATTTGTGAGGTCACTTTATCATTCCTCTGCTTGCTCGGTAACATGGTGGGAACACGGGCTGGGGGTTTCACTGCAGCACAAGTGCGACCCGATAAAGATGGAAGCTGATCAGTTCCTTTATACTGTCGGGTTCTCCCGAGAGGTGACAGTGCTCATGCAGCACTTTGCTAGCCTGAGTGATGGAGTACAGCTGCTGATGCTGCTCATGCTCAGCGGCAGAAACTGCTGATGTGCGGTCATGTTGACTACGGCGCCGCTTCAGCAACGTCGACTTACATTCATCTTGGCGTCGTATTCAGCATGATAAGTCTACATTTGGCACGAGCAAAATATTTGCCTTTCAAAATATTCCAGGCACTTGGTTGAGCTGTTCATGCATGCCTGACAGCGTCTCCTGTGTGTCAGGTGCAGTCGTTGGACTACTGACAGGCTGCAGGAGGAGGGAGGCACTCTGGACACCAGCACACCCGGCCCTGGGGGACACTGGAGTCAAGCCTAAAAGTGAGGCAGGCTGATAGGAGTGGAGATCATTTCATTGCCACTCTCGATGCTTTCAGCCAGTGACATGTGGGCTCTGT
The DNA here is from genome assembly GCF_003918875.1 of Haliotis rubra. NCBI lineage: Eukaryota > Metazoa > Mollusca > Gastropoda > Lepetellida > Haliotidae > Haliotis > Haliotis rubra. The sequence continues at coordinate 38,605 of NW_025766431.1, forward strand.
CCTCACACTGCATATGCATCGGCCTCCTCACGGCACACAGGCTACATTTGGTGTGTCAGTGAAGCATGGCGTGACCTGGTGCTTCCGTGAAATGTATGAACGGTTTGTCAGGTGAAACTGTTAGAAAATATATGCGTTGTGCTTCCCCATGGAGAGAAACATGACACTGCATTGCTTCACTTGTCGGCCAGAGACTGACAACCCCTGTGAGCAGTCTTGGGCAGTTTACTGTCCATTGAGTGAGGCTGGTGGGTTTTGCTGTATTCAACATGCTTGCGAGGCAGGCTTCTGTGTGTTCTGACAGGCTGCTGCCCTTGTACCCTGCTGTCCATTGGCTCATTCAGCTGGGCTCTTTTCATTTGGTGGCTTGACTCCTGGGCTGCTGTCAGCCTTCCAAGACTCGTACTTTCCTGATAGTGTCCCCAAATATATGCGAGATTCCAGCTGGGTGTGAAGAATTCACCCACATGATGCAGACAGCCGACACATCGTCTGACTGAACAGCCAACTCCTTTGCAACTATAAGCATATCTTTCTTCCCTTTTATATTCATTTCCATCTATTCAATGCTGTTGTTTATTTGCTCGTCAGTGTATATTTCTTTCTTGTTGTCACTCAGCTTCCAGGCAGAACTCCATCAGCCAGAATTTGCCCACTGTGGTAGCAATGGCTCACATTAACGAGCCAACTGTACCTCACCGGCTCCGAGACCTGTAAGAGCATGACATCGAGCCACAGCTGAAAGGCTGTGGCTGTGCTCCCGGCCTGTGTCATGAAGCAACACAACATGTGAAGTCAGTGGTTATACACACTTGTACCCGTGATCATGAAAGAAGCAGTCACTGTGGTACCCTTGCCTGCCTGTGCCATCTGCCACTCTGACTCCCTCTCGGCTATTTAAAACATCGGCCTTTATCCTGCAGTCTTGTGTTCAGAACTCTCAGTGATCACAAGCATTAACACTGCTAGCCTGTCCTGCAACAGCATTTGACCATGCTGGCTGTCCCACAACTAATATCTTATATCAGAGACTGACTGTGAGAGAACAACTGAGCTCTGCTGGTGAAGCAGGAATATCTGTTCATATGTAAATAAACACTTATTCAATGTTCAGGTCAGAGATTGTCACTGTTTTATGGTCTGTGCTGTCCGGCGACCTATTTTACACCTGTGTGGTCTGCAGGGTGGGCTGTACTGTGTTTGCTTGACACCTGATGTGTGAAGGATAGACATGCATGCATGTCTACTAACTCTCATGTGTGCGATAGTAACAATACAGCTACGTAGAAATTTCTGGAGAACTGGCTGTGTTACTGATAGTACAGCATGACTGCTAGAGCAGAAACTGGCAGAGGACACATGTGGAATGGTGGCTTGTGAGAATAATGGTACTATTGGGAAAGAAAGGTCAGTGCTCTGACCCATGTGCCCATTACATGAAACTCTGAAGAAGACACATTGAGAGAAAAGAGGGTGAGGAGAAGGAATGCAGTGAAATGGTACTGTGGGAAGGCAAGTGAAGAAGGAGCCTGACAGAGAGGAGGTGAAGTGAAAGGCAGGCACTGTGCAGGAAAGAGAGGTGAAGAGAAAACACTGTTGGGAGGAGGCAGAGAGAGAAAATTTTGTGAGAAGTGAAGTATTTTGTGAGGAAAGGTGAAAAGAGAGGCAGGAGAAAGAAGATGTGAGGCAGGCAGAGCACTTTATTGAGAGGAAAAATAATGTACTGACTGAGGAAGAGGCGAGAGCGAAAGAACTACTTGTGGAGGTGAAGCCTTTTGAGAAAGGAAAATGAGCTACTGGAGAGAAACTGACTGCATGAAAGGAAAGACTGTTACTGGCTGAGAGGCAAAATAAGTATTGGTGTGAGAGAGAAGAAGAGAAGGTGTTGGTATTTTATTGAGAGCAGGAAAGAAGAAGACGTGAAAGGAAGGCTGAGGAAACTTGAAAAGACGAAGAGAAGAATATTGAGAAGTACTGTGAGAGAAACATCGAGAGCCTGTGTATTTGTGAGGAAGAGGCGAAAGGAGAAAATGCTTGAAGCACAGAAGAGGCAGGAAGAAGAAGACTGTAGTACTGGCAGAAAGAGCAGTGAAAAGATGAGCTGGCAGAAGAGAGGAGAGAAAATATTGAAGCGAAGGAGAAAGACTATTGAGCACTGTGAAAGAGAAAGAAGGTAATGTGTGGAAGAGGCTCGAGGAAGAATGTGGTACTGTGGCGAAGAAGGAGGAAAGAAGCACTGGTGGGCTGAAGAAGAAGATGATTTGCGGAATGACGGCGAAGATGACGGTACTGTGAAGGCGTGGAAGGAAAATATTTGGTACTGTTGAGAGGAAGAGATGGTACTGGCAAAATTTACTGGTGAAAGGAGAGAAGATA
>NW_025766432.1:0-12500 GCF_003918875.1 Haliotis rubra
TGGTTGAAACGGTTCGGTTTGGCGTTGTCGCGGTATTGTCTGACGCGTAGTTTGGGCCTGGTATGGGCCTGTTGACGCCGTGGTCTGATATTTTGGTACCAGGCCTGTTACCGGCTGACTGATGACCGATGACCGGCCGGTGACCGATGACCCGATGACCGATGACCGGGCTGAGCTGGCGTTGTCTGGTACCGGCGCGGTATTGGATTTTGGCGCGGCGTTGTCGTCTGGTACGGCCTGGGCGCATTTTGGGCCTGGCCTGACGCCAGTCGCGGGCCTGGTGCCAGCGCAGGCCTGGTATGACTGACTGACTGACTACGGGCTGTTGAGCTGATGACTGACTGACTGACCGGTAGGCTGGGCTGGGCTGGCTGACTGGCTGACTGATGGGCTGGCTGAGCTGACTGGCTGACTGGGCTGGCTGGCTGGTGGCTGAACGGTGAACATTGGTGACTGAGCTGGCTGAGCTGACTGGTATGACGCGGTATGAGCTATTTTCGGTACCTGAGCGCCGTATTGACGCCGTGGTTTGACCTGGCCTGAAGCGCAGGCCTGGGCCGCGCAATGATCTGGCCTGGTATGACGCAGGCTGGTGCGGCTGAGCGCAGGCGCGCGGTACCGGTGGTACCGGCCTCGAGCTGGGCTGACTGGCTGTTGACTGACTGGCTGACTGACTGACTGACTGGCTGGGCTGACCGGGCTGGTATGATGACGCAGGCTGGTACCGGTGTTTTGACGCGGTACGGTACCGAATATTATGACGAACATGGGCGTTGATCTTGACTGGGCCTGAGCCTGGTACGGTATGACGCGTGTCATGAGCGCCGTGTTTGATACCGGTATGGCCGGGCCTGGTATGACGCCGTGTCTGGGCCTGGTACGTTGCCGGTACGGTATGACGCAATGATGCGGGCCTGACGCAGTCATGACCTGGGCACGAGCTGTTGACGCGGTGGTCTGACGCGTGGTTCGGTATGGCCTGGTGGTACGGTATGACGCAATGATGCGGTACCGGTACAGGCCTGGTACGGTACCGGTACCGGTATGACTGGTATGAGCTGGTATGACTGATGACTGGCTGTTGACTGACTGACTGACTGAGCTGACTGACTGGGCCTGACTGACTGACTGGGCTGACTGATGACTGGCTGGTATGAATTCGACGGTATGGTCACCGGTATGACGCAGGCGTTGTCTTGACGCAATGACCGGAAGGCCTGTTTCTGGTACGGTATGATCTGACCTGTGTTTGACCTGGGCCTGTTCGGCGGCGCAGCAGTCTGGCTGTTCGGCCTGTTATGACTGGCTGACTGACCGATGACCGATGACCGATGATGACCGATGATGACCGATGATGACCGCTGACTGGCGTCGTATCTGACTGGTGTGACCTGGCCCTTGGCGTTGTGATCTTCGGCTTTGGCCTGACGCCGGTATGAGCGCCTGAGCGCCGTGACTGTCTGTATCCTGTGTTTTGACCTGAGCGCAGTACGGGCCTGGCCTGACTGGCTGGCTGGCTGGGTGACTGAGGCTGAGGCTGACTGATGACTGACTGACTGACCCGAGCTGGCTGACTGATGACCGGGCCCTGACCCGGTGACTGAGCTGGCTGGCTGACTGACTGATGACTGAGCTGTCATGACTGACTGGCTGACTGGGTACCTGGTCACCGCGAACGAGGCCCGCAGGCGCCGGGCCAGGCCTGGCCTGAAGCCTGGGCATATTGTGACGCTGCCTTGACCGGTTTGACCCTGGTATGGGCCGTTTGCCGATGATTATGACGCATTGATTGATGACCGATGACTGGCTGACTGGCTGTTGCTGGACTGACTGACTGGCTGGCTGACTGGCTGGCTGACTGGCTGGCCTGAGCTGGTTGACTGACTGATAGCTGTTGACTGACTGATGCTGGTGTGATTTGACTGACTGCATGACTGGCTGACTGGCTGGCTGACTGGCCTGGTACTGTTGGCTGGTACGTTGATGCTGGCTGTTGACTGTGGCAGGCCTGGCAGCGGCGGGCTGATGGCCTGGCCTGTGCTGATGGCCTGGTACTGGTACCGGTACGTGAGGCGCAAACGGCCTGGTACCTGGCGTACTGGTGACTGACTGACTGGCCTGATGACGTGTTACAGTTGATGAACGGGCTGGCCTGGACCGGCTGACTGGTACTGAGCGCAGTGTCGGCCTGACGCATGTTTTGATATGACGCTGACCCTGGCTGCTGTAATCTGGCGCTGACTGGTTTGTCTGGAGCCGGTACGGCCTGGTACCGAGCGCTGATCTGCGCCTGGTTTGGTTTGAGGCCTGGCCTGGTATGACCTGGCCTGGGCGCGGTATGGTACCGACTGGCCTGACTGAGGCCTGGCCTGACGCCGGTATGGCCTGAGCGCGGTGGCCTGGCCTGGGCCTGATGACGCTGGCCTGGTAGGCCATTGACGCCTGGTACCGGCCTTGTACTGTTGACTGGCCTGGCCTGTTGGCTGACTGGACTGACTGGTATGACGCGGTACTATGACTGGCCGCAATTTGGCCTGAAACCGTGGTATGACTGACTGATTGACACCGATGACCGATGACCCGATGATGACCGGTGACGGCGGCTGACCCGATGATATATGATGACCCGATGATGACCCGATGACCGGTGACTGACCGATGACCCGATTGATGACCCGGATGACCGATGACCGATGACCCGATGACTGACCGGTGACCGGTGACTGGCGTTGTGTCTGGCCTGAGCGCAGCGATGACCTGGCCTGACCTGGCGTTGTGGCTGACTGGTATGACGCAGTGAGCCTGGCCTGATGACTGGCCTGTGTCTGACCTCGAATGACTGTTTGACCTGGCCTGGCCTGACTGCTGACTGGCTATTGACTGACTGAGCTGACTGGCTGACTGGCTAATGACTGACTGACTGACTGACTGACTGACTGGCTGACTGACTGGCTGACTGAGCTGACTGAACTGGCTGACTGGCTGACTGACTGGCTGTATGCTGGCTGACTGTTGTTGACTGGTGACGGCTGACATGACTGGCTGGCTGACTGACTGGCCTGACTGGCATGTTTGACTGAGCTGGCTATGGCTGACTGGCCTGGCTGACTGGCTGACTGACTGGCCTGGCCTGGCCTGACCTGTGTGACCTTCGGCCTGGTTTGGCCTGAGCCTGCCTGACCTGGCGGTGCAATGTCACCTGGCCTGGCCTGGTATGGCCTGTCGCGCTGGCTGACTGGCCTGGCCTGGCTGGCCTGAGCTGGCCTGGCTGGCCTGGCCTGGTACCTTGTTGTCTGGCCTGGCCTGTTACAATATGATCTGGCGTGCGTGATGTCTGGCCTGGCCTGGCCTGTTACTGAGCTGGCCTGACCTGGCCTGTATGCCTGACCTGTGTTTGTCACCGGGCTGGCTATGTGTTGGACTGGCCTGGCCTGACCGCCGAATGGCCTGGTAATCGGCCTGGCCTGGCCTGGCCTGGCCTGACGTCTGACTGGCTGACCCGATGACCGATAGTGGCGTGACCCGGCCTGACCCGATGACCGGCCATGATGACCCGAGCCTGACTGGCCTGACCTGATGACCGATGACCGGCCCGATGATGACCCGGTGACCCGATGACCGACCGATGACTCAGGCTGGCGTTGTGTCTGGCCTGGCTGAGCCTTATGGCCTGAAGTGACCTGGCCTGAAGCCACCTGGCGTTGTGTCTGGCCTGGCCTGGCCTGGCCTGGCTGGCCTGGCCCTGGCCTGTGGCCGATGTGACGACCAGTGTATTGGCCTGGCTGACTGGCACCTGGCCTGGCCTGGCTGTGTCTGGCTGGCTGACTGGCTGACTGGCTGACTGACCTGAAGCTGGCTGACTGGCTGGCTGACTGGCTGGCTGGCTGACTGACTGCTGACTGGCTGACTGGCTGGCTGACTGACTGGCTGGCTGGCTGAGCTGACTGACTGGCTGGCTGGCTGGCCTGGCTGACTGGGACTGACGGTGACTGACTGGCTGGCTGACTGGCTGACTGGCCTGGCCTGGCCTGTTTCTGGCACTGGCCTGGCCTGGCCTGGCCTGCCTGTGACGCAGCCATGTGTTGGCCTGGCCTGGCCTGGCCTGGCCGCTGGCCTGAAGCCTGGCCTGGCCTGGCCTGAAGCCTGACCGGCTGGCCTGGCCTGGCCTGGCCTGGCCTGACCTGGCTGGCCTGGCCTGAGCCTGGCTGACTGGCTGACTGGCTGGCTGGCTGGCTGGCTGGCTGGCTGGCTGGCTGGCCTGGCTGGCTGGCCTGGCCTGGCCTGGCCTGGCCTGGCCTGTGTTTGGCCTGGCGATGACCGGCCTGACGCCATGTCTGTGCCTGGCCTGGCCTGTGTCTGACCTGGCCTGGCCTGGCCTGGCCTGGCCTGTGTCTGGCTGCGCATGTTGTGCCTGGCCTGGCTGGCGGCCTGAAGCCTGGCCTGTGTCTGGCCTGGTCCGCGGTGTTTGGCCTGGCCTGGCCTGTAATCTGGCCTGGCCTGTCTGGCCTGGCCTGGCCTGACTGGCGGTGACGTGACTGGCCTTGTGGTGGCCTGGCCTGGCCTGGCCTGGCCTGGCGTGGCCTGGCCTGGCCTGGCCTGGCCTGTAATCTGGCCTGGCCTGGCCTGGCCTGGCCTGGCCTGGCCTGGCCTGGCCTGGCCTGGCCTGGCCTGGCTGGCTGGCTGGCTGGCTGGCTGGCCTGGCTGGCTGGCTGGCTGACTGGCTGTGTCTGGCTGACTGGCTGACTGGCTGGCCTGGCCTGGCTGGCCTGGCCTGGCCTGTATCTGGCCTGGCCTGGCATTGTGTCTGGCCTGGCCTGGCCTGGCCTGGCCTGGCCTGGCCTGGCCTGGCCTGAGCCATGTCTCCTGACCTATGTTTGGCCTGGCCTGGCCTGGCAGCGCTGACCTGTGTCTGGCCTGGCCTGGCCTGGCCTGGCCTGATAGCCGACTGAGCCGGCCTGCCCGATGACCCGGCCGGCCCGATGACCGAGCTGACCCGATGACCGGCCATTGACCCGATGCCGGCCGGCTGGCGGCTGACCGGCTGGCATTGTGTCTGGCCTGGCCTGTGTGGCGGCCTGAAAGCCTGGCCTGGCATTGTGTCTGGCCTGGCCTGGCCTGGCCTGGCCTGGCCTGGCCTGTGTCTGGCCTGTGTTTGGCCTGGCCTGGCCTGGCCTGGCCTGGCTGGCTGGCTGGTGGCTGGAAGCTGGCTGGCTGGCTGGCTGGCTGGCTGGCTGGCTGGCTGGCTGGCTGGCTGGCTGGCTGGCTGGCAGCTGGCTGGCTGGCTGGCTGGCTGGACTGGCTGGCTGGCTGGCTGGCCTGTGGCTGACTGGCCTGGCCTGGCCTGGCCTGTGGTCACGGCCTGGCTGGCACTGGTTTGGCCTGGCCTGGCTTCGGCTGAAGCCTGGCCTGGCTGGCCTGGCTGGCTGGCTGGCTGGCAACTGGCTGGCTGGCTGGCCTGGCCTGGCTGGCTAACTGGCTGGCTGGCTGACTGGCTTCGGCTGGCTGGCTGGCTGGCTGGCTGGCTGGCTGACTGGCTGGCTGGCTGGCTGGCCCCAGCTGGCTGGCAGCCTGGCCTGGCCTGGCCTGGCCTGTGTTTGGCCCTGGCCTGGCCTGGCCTGGCCTTGTGTCTGGCCTGGCCTGGCGATTGTGTCTGGCCTGGCCTGGCCTGGCCTGGCCTGTGGCCTGTCTGGCCTGGTTTGGCCTGGCCTGGCGGCCTGGCCTGGCCTGTGGTCTGGCCTGGCTTGCGGCCTGGCCTGGCCTGGCCTGTGTCTGGCCTGGCGCTGTCTGGCCTGGCTGGCCTGGCCTTGTTGGTCTACCTGGCCTGTGTTTTGGCCTGGCCTGGCCTGGCCTGGCGTGACCTGCGCTGGCCTGGCCTGGCCTGGCCTGGCTGCTGGCTGGCTGGCCTGGAGCCTGGCCTGGCCTGGCCCTGGCCTGGCCTGGCTGGCTGCTGGCCTGGCCTGGCCTGGCCTGGCCTGGCCAGCCTGTTCGGCACTGACGCCTGTGTCTGGCCTGGCCTGAGCCTGGCCTGGCCTGGCTGGCATTTTCGGCTGACGGCCCGGCGGCCCGGCCCGGCCAGGCCGTGACCGATGCCCGGCCGGCCCGGCCCGGACCGGCCCGTGACCCGGCCCGATGACCCGGCCCGGACCCGGCCCGGCCCGGCCCGGCCCGGCCCGGCCGGTGAGACCGGCCCGGTACCGGCGGTGGCTGGCGGTGGCATTGTGTCTGGCCTGGCCTGTATGTGGCCGGCCTGGCCTGGCCTGGCGTCTGGCCTGGCCTGGCCTGGCTTGGCCTGGCAGCTGGCCTGTTGACTGTGGCTGACTGCGGCCTGATGTTTGGCCTGGCCTGGCCTGGACCTGGCCTGGCCTGGCTGGCCTGGCTGGCTGGCTGGCTGGCTGGCTGACTGGCTGACTGGCTGACTGGCTGACTGGCTGGCTGGCTGGCTGACGGCTGACTGGCTGGCTGGCTGACTGGCTGGTGACTGGTGGCTGGGCTGTTGTTTGTGGCCTGACGCCTGGCTGACGCCTGTTTGACGCGGTAACGCTGCGCAGGCTTGTTTTGTGACATGTTTGACTGGCTGGTACCATTATGACCGGCGCAACCGCTCGGCCGGTATGGCCTGGGCTGCTGGTACCGGTGGCCGGTATGACGCAGGCCTGGCGCTGGCGCAGGTACCGTTGGCCTGGTACCGAGCGCGATGTGTCTGGTACTGATACGGTACCGGGCGCGGTATGACGCGGTACCGGTATGACGCAGGACCTGGCCGGTGACCCGGCCTGGCGCAGTGATCTGGGCCTGGTCTGTACTGGCCTGGTATGACGTTGTGATGACGCAGGTGACCGGCGCGGTACGGTAGGTACTGACTGACGGTGACCAACATGCCTGGACTGACTGATGACCCGATGACCCGACCTGATGATGACCGATGACCGATGACCCGGACCCGATGACCGGATGATGACCGATGACCGATGATGGCCGGTGATGACCCGGTGACCCGGGCCGATGATGACCGATATGACGTTGTGATCTGGTGACCGGTGATTTTGGCCTGGCCTGGCGCGGTAGTCGGCCTGGTACCGACTGGCGTGGCTTGACCGCCTGGTACGGTGCTGGCCTATTGATGACCTGACGCCTTTTCGGCTGGCTGAGCTGACTGGCTGACTGACTGGCTGACTGACTGGCTGACTGACTGACTGACTGGCTGACTGACTGACTGTTTTGACTGACTGACTGACTTGGCTGACTGACTGACTGACTGGCTGACTGACTGGCTGGCTGGTACGGTGGCTGAGCTGGCTGATGACTGACTGGTTGGCCTGTACCTGATGAGGCGCCTGACCTGGCCTGGTATGAGCCTGGCCTGGCCTGAGCCTTATGACGCGTGTTTGGCCTGTTACCTGGCCTGAGCGCCTGGCCGCCTGTAATTGTATTCTGGCCTGGCCTGGCCTGGCCTGACACTGGCCTGGCAGGCCTGGTACGCAGGCTGGCCTGGCCTGGCTGACTGACTGAGCTGACTGACTGGCTGGCTGACTGACTGGCTGACTGACTGACTGGCTGGCTGTTGAGCTGGCCTGTTCGGTATGGCCTGACCTGGCCTGTGGTTTGGCCGCAGGCCTGCGTTGTCGGTCTGTGTCTGGCCTGACGGGCGTGTCTGACGCCAGGCCTGTGCCTGGCCTGGCCTGAGCCTGTTGACTGACCATGTTTGATGCCTGACCTGATGACCTGGCCTGACGCAGTAGTCGCTGGCCTGTCGCGGGCGTTCGGTATGGCCTGAGCCTGTAATCTGGCCTGACCTGTCTGGACCTGGCCTGGCCTGACCTTGGTGTCTGACGCAATGTTTGGCCTGGTACCTGGCCTGGCCTGGCGTGGGCCTGGCCTGCCTTAGCCTATTTTGACGCAGTGATCTGGCCTGGCCTGATTATCGGCCTGGCCTGAGCCTGGCCTGGCCTGGCCTGGCCTGATTACTGGCCTGGCCTGACTGACTGACTGACTGACTGACTGGCTGGCTGGCTGGCTGACTGACTGACTGAGCTGACTGGCCTGAGCTGAGCTGACGCAGTGTCTGAGCGCTGGCCTGGCGTGTAATCTGGCCTGGCATGATCACCGGCTGGCCTGGTATGACCTGGCCTGGCCTGGTACCGGCCTGACCTGTGGCCTGTAATCTGGCCTGTGTTATGACCTGACGCAATGTCTGGCCTGGCCTGGCTGTGGCCTGACCTGGCCTGCCTGGCTGACTGACTGACTGATGACCGATGACCGACCGATGACCCGATGACCCGGTGATGACCGGATTGACTGACTGGGCGTTCTGGTCTGAAGCCTGTGGTGACTGGCCTGGCCTGGCGTTGTGTCTGGCCTGGCCTGGCCTGTACGGGCCTGGCCTGGCCTGTAATCTGACCTGTGATTTTGACCTGACCTGGCCTGGCCTGGCCTGGCCTGGCTGGCTGGCTGGCGGTGACTGCTGGCTGACTGGCTGGCTGACTGGCTGACTGGCTGGCTGACTGACTGGCTGACTGACTGGCTGGCTGGCTGACTGAGCTGGCTGGCTGACTGACTGGCTGACTGGCTGGCTGGCTGGCTGAGCGCGAACCTGAGCCTGGCCTGGCCTGTAATCTGGCACTGTGTTTGGCCTGGCCTGGCCTGGCCTGGCCTGGCCTGGCTGGCTGGCTGACTGACTGGCTGGCTGGCTGACTGACTGACTGGCTGGCTGACTGGCTGACTGGCTGGCTGGCTGACTGGCTGACTGACTGACTGACTGGCTGACTGACTGGCTGACTGGCTGGCGCTGGCCTGGCCTGGCCTGGCATGTTTGACCTGGCCTGGCCTGAGCCTGAGCAGGTAATCTGGCCTGGCCTGGCGTTGTGTCTGGCCTGGCCTGGCCTGGCTGGCTGGCCTGACTGCAATGTCTGACCTGTGTTTGGCCTGGCTGGTGACCTGGCCTGGCCTGTTGTCTGGCCTGGCGCGATTTTGGCCTGGCCTGGCGCCTGTCTGGCCTGACCTGTCCTGGCCTGGCCTGGCCTGACCTTGTCTGACGCATGTGTACGGCCTGGCCTGGCCTGACCTGGCGTGGCCTGGCCTGGCCTGCCTGACCTGACGCAATCTGGCCTGGCCTGGCCTGGCCTGGCCTGGCCTGGCCTGCCTGGCCTGGCCTGGCCTGGCCTGAACCTGGCCTGGCCTGGCCTGGCCTGGCCTGGCGCTGGCCTGGCCTGGCCTGACGGCGCCTGACCTGGCTGGCCTGGCCTGGCCTGGCCTGGCCTGACTGACTGGACTGGCTGAGCTGACCCGATGACCGATGACCGGATGACCGATGTGATGACCGATGACCAGGATGACCGGACCCGATGACCCGGATGACCGATGACCCGATGACCCGATGACCGGCCGATTGACCGATGACTGACGGCTGACTGGCGTGTGCTGGCCTGGCCTGTACCTAATGAGCCTGGCCTGGCCTGGCGTTGTGTCTGGCCTGGCCTGGCCTGGCCTGGCCTGGCCTGACGCTGTAATCTGACGCATGTTTGGCCTGGCCTGGCCTGGCCTGGCCTGGACTGGCTGGCTGACTGGCTGGCTGGCTGGCTGGCTGACTGGCTGGCTGACTGACTGGCTGGCTGGCTGGCTGGCTGACTGGCTGGCTGGCTGGCTGGCTGGCTGGCTGGCTGGCTGGTTAGCTGGCTGGCTGACTGGACTGACTGGCTGGCCTGGCTGGCCTGTTTTCTGGCCTGGCCTGGCCTGGCTGGCCTGGCTGTATGCTGGCCTGTAATGACCTGGCCTGGCCTGGCCTGGCCTGGCCTGCGCTATGTCTGGCCTGGCCTGGCCTGGCCTGGCCTGGCCTGGCCTGGCCTGGCCTGGCCTGGCCTGGCCTGGCCTGGTCTGGCCTGGCCTGGCTGTGTCTGGCCTGGCCTGGCCTGGCCTGGCCTGGCCTGGCCTGGCCTGGCCTAATGGCTGGCCATGTTTGGCCTGGCCTGGCCTGTACGGCGCCTGGCGCATGTCTGGCCTGGCCTGGCCTGGCCTGGCCTGAGCTGGCCTGGCCTGACTGCCGATGACCGGCCTGATGACCGATGACCTGGCCGATGACTGACCGATGACCCGGTGATGACCGATGACCCGGCCGGCCGATGACCCGATGACCGGCCGATGACCCGATGACCCGGCTGGCATTGTGTCTGGCCTGGCCTGGCGTGGCTGGCCTGGCCTGGCCTGGTGTCTGGCCTGGCCCTGGCCTGGCCTGGCCTGGCTGGCCAATGATCTGACGCATGTGTCTGGCCTGGCCTGGCCTGGCCTGGCCTGGCCTGGCTGGCTGGCTGGCTGGCTGGCTGGCTGGCTGGCTGGCTGGCTGGCTGGCTGGCTGGCTGGCTGGCTGGCTGGCTGGCTGGCTGGCTGGCTGGCTGGCTGGCTGGCCTGGCGCTGGCCCTGGCCTGGCCTGGCCTGGCCTATGTCTGGCCTGTGTTTGGCCTGGCCTGGCCTGGCCTGGCCTGGCCTGGCTGGCTGGCTGGCTGGCTGGCATTGTGTCTGGCCTGGCCTGCATGTGTTGCCTGGCCTGGCCTGGCATTGTGTCTGGCCTGGCCTGGCCTGGCCTGGCGCTGGCACTGTGTTTGGCCTGGCCTGGCCTGGCCTGGCCTGACGCTATGTCTGGCCTGTGTTTGGCCTGGCCTGGCCTGGCCTGGCCTGGCCTGGCCTGGCCTGGCCTGTCAGCCTTGGCCTGTGACTGGCCTGGCCTGGCCTGGCCTGGCCTGGCCTGGCCTGGCCTGGCCTGGCGGCGCACAGGCTGGCCTGGCCTGGCCTGGCCTGGCCTGGCCTGGCCTGGCCTGGCCTGGCTGGCGCTGGCGCTGGCTGGCTGTCTGGCTGGCTGGCTGGCTGGCTGGCTGGCTGGCTGGCTGGCTGGCCTGGCTGCTGGCACGCTGGCCTGGCCTGACACAGCGTGTCTGGCGCATGTTTGGCCTGGCCTGGCCTGGCGGCGCTGGCCTGTGCACCTGGTCTGGCCTGGCCTGGCTGGCCTGACTGACTGGCTGGCCGATCTGGCTGGCCGGCCTGGCCGGCCGGCCGGCTGACTGACTGGCCGGGCGGGCCGGTGACCCGGTGGACCCGACCGGCCGACCGGCCGGCCGGCCGGCCGGTGACTGGCTGGCTGGCTGGCTGTGCTGGCCTGTGCCTGTAGTGGCGACCTGGCCTGGCCTGGCGTTGTGTCTGGCCTGGCTGGCCTGGCCCGGCCTGGCCTGGCCTATGTCTGGCCTGTGTTTTGGCCTGGCCTGACCTGGCCTGGCTGGCTGGCTGGCTGACTGGCTGGCTGGCTGGCTGACTGGCTGGCTGGCTGGCTGGCTGGCTGGCTGGCTGGCTGGCTGGCTGGCTGGCTGGCTGGCTGGCTGGCTGGCTGGCTGGCTGGCTGGCTGGCTGGCTGGCTGGCTGGCTGGCCTGAACCTGTACTGAGCCGGCACAGGCCTGGCCTGTATGTCGGCCTGTGTTTGGCCTGGCCTGGCCTGGCCTGGCCTGGCTGGCCGGCTGGCGCTGGCTGGCGTTGTGCCTGGTACCTGTGTGTTGCTGGATGGCTGGCTGGCGTCTGGCCTGGCCTGCACCTGGCCTGGCCTGGCCTGGCCTGGCCTGGCCTGGCTGGTGACCTGAGCCTGGCCTGGCCTGGCCTGGCCTGTGTTTGGCCTGGCCTGGTACTGGCCTGGCAGGCCGGCTTGGCCTGGCCTGGCCTGTGGCCTGTGTTTGGCCTGGCCTGGCCTGGCCTGGCCTGGCCTGGCCTGGCCTGGCGGCACTGGCCTGGCCTGGCCTGGCTGGCTGGCCTGGCCTGGCCTGGCCTGGCCTGGCCTGGCCTGGCGCTGGCGCTGGCTGCGCGCTGGCTGGCTGTCTGGCTGACTGGGCTGACTGGCTGGCTGGCTGGCTGGCTGGCTGGCCTGGCCTGGCCTGGCCTGGCCTGGCCTGGCCTGGCCTGTATGGCCTGACGCATGTTTGGCCTGACGCTGGCCTGGCCTGGCGGCGCACCAGCGCCTGGCCTGGCTGGCCTGGCCTGGCCTGGCCTGGCTGGCCTGACCCGGTGGATGACCGATGGCCCGGTGACCGGCCCGATGACCCGATGACCGGATGACCGGACCGGCCGGCCGGCCCGATGACCGATGACCGATGACCGGTGAGCCGACTGACCAGGCCCGACCGACCCGATGACCGGCTGACTGGCGTGTGTCTGGCCTGAGCGCTGTGTGTGGCCTGGCCTGGCCTGGCGTGTCTGGCCTGGCCTGGCCTGGCCTGGCCTGGCCGCCAGCCTGTCTGGCGCGTGTTTTGCTGGCCTGGCCTGGCCTGGCCTGGCCTGGCTGAGCTGACTGGCTGGCTGACTGACTGGCTGGACTGGCTGACTGGCTGGACTGACTGGCTGACTGGCTGGCTGGCTGACTGACTGACTGACTGACTGACTGACTGGCTGACTGGCTGGCTGGCTGGAGCTGTTGGCTGGCCTGGCCTGGCCTGGCCTGTGTCTGGCCTGTGTCTGGCCTGGCCTGGCCTGG
>NW_025766432.1:17500-40932 GCF_003918875.1 Haliotis rubra
CTAACTAACTAACTAACTAACTAACTAACTAACTAACTAACTAACTAACTAACCTAACCTAACCTAACCTAACCTATATCTAACCTATATTTAACCTAACCTAACCTAACCTTACCTAACCTATATCTAACCTAACCTAACCTAACCTAACCTAACCCTAACTAACACTAGAAAAAAAATGGTCATATCCAAACATTTCCAATTTGGAAATA
The DNA here is from genome assembly GCF_003918875.1 of Haliotis rubra. Taxonomy (NCBI): domain Eukaryota; kingdom Metazoa; phylum Mollusca; class Gastropoda; order Lepetellida; family Haliotidae; genus Haliotis; species Haliotis rubra. Next base: position 17,713 of record NW_025766432.1, read on the forward strand.
TCATATATCCAAACATTTCCAAAATTGGAAATATGAGCTATCAAAGCCTTGGAAATCTTTTGGATATATAGGAAGGATTTTACTGCTGCTTCGTTCAGTTCCTCCTTCAAAGGATCCCCATGAGCGTGTACGTTTAACGATATCATACATATTTTGTTCTGTTATAGTTCTTACTGTTGATGTACATAATGCATTTTGCATTTGACAAAATTTATTCATGGCGATTGCATGAATATGCCATCTTTGAGCTATCTATTTGTGCTTTATATTAATGTAACTGCATCTGACACGTGAAGAGATACTTCTTTTGAAAGTTGTGATCATGTTTAAAATAGGTGTTTTCTACTCGTCCTTCAACTAGGAACCAATCCTTTATATTAGTATAACTTCACTCATCTTCATCTTTCTTATTGTCAGTGTCAAAATGTATATTGTCTGTTATATTTGCCCCAAGTAAAGGTACACAATTTTCCAAAATACCGTTTTAAATGTATATTTTACTTGTTATCCACAAAAGCGGAAATATTTTTCCCAATTTGTATAAACACGAATTACATAGACCTACTTTACATCATGGATTAATTATAAGCCCTCTGTCTGCCAGGACAAGGTTTATTACATGTCATGAAAGTGAACCTTTGTCAGGGAATAATGGGCTTATTGTGGTAGAATATACATTTAATTGGTACCCTCTAATTAGCACCTGCCACAAGAGGTGGACATTTTTAGTGGTGTATCATTGCGTAAAAAACAGTCAACTAACCATGAAATGTTGTTTTAAGACTGTGGGCTAATTTGGGTTTGTGGTCAGAGACTGTGTGGTACATGCCCGGGAAGGCTGAAATTGATGACCGGCCACATGCAAAATGTAAATATGACTATTGACGGTGAGGACACATTTCAAGAATGTTTTGTGCATGGGCTTGTCTGTCACACTAGTACTCGAGTGTAAGACTTATCACCAGGTTTAGTTCATATATCTAAGATATATGTTTGTGCAAATGGCAACAAACTTCAACATTATCATTATTATTGTTTTAAAGATATAGGTTTATTATTATGTGTAATTATTGTATGTAAAATACCTATTAGCCTATTATATTGTGCTAATTATAGAAATAACCTAAATCACGATGCTTCTCGGTTTGGGGGTAGGAGCGTGTGCAGTTCAGTCTAGAATATTTTACCCATATATGATAATACAATATAGAAACCGGCTATAGATTGCCAACAACTGTAGATATAACACCATACTTGGGACCATGAGGACTTACAGTTCATTTGCTTCCTGCATGGCCCCTTGCTGGATTTACACTATCCCTTCAGCCGTTAGCAATTGAATATTCGAGTAAAAGTTGTTTACACAGAATATATACATATCACATATATATAATACATAATAATAAATAATATCTCTGTTCAATGGTTTAATTATTTCAATCGATAATTGGTTTACTTATCTAAAGATACTAACAAACCTTTGTTCGATATCTGAGATCTGACTTGCCAAAGAGTCCACCCATTCCTGTTTTTGTTGTATGTTTCATACATCATTATAATAACTGACTGTATGTTTACAATACACAAACTATACACGACAGTTCAAACATTCGAAACAGCCGAAACACAACCTACCCATTGGTTAACGATATAACCAATCTCTGTTCATTCTGCTGAGTCACCAAATGTTCCCTTCAGAAATTTAGGCCACGTCCATCACCTGTCACCTGTCCTTCCTATGTGACAGGTATATCATAAAACGATTGGTCATACATAACAAATGATCAACCACTGTAATGAGCAATTGAGATAGTAAAGGAGTCTTTCAGGAACGTGATCCAATCCCATCACATGACGCTTTGTATCAAGCGTTCACTCTGACTTAGCCAGAGTCCCACCTAAAAGGTCTTGTTGAAACAACATTGCACTATGGCTAGGTGAGAGATGCGAGCCAGGTAATTAGCACTAGCCACCGAAGCGTGAGCCTTTGTTCAAGGGCTATAGTCTATATTATATCTACAGTGTGACAAGATTAAAGAAATATGCGAGTGTGCGTTTTGTAATAATTGTAAAATCAAAATTTGGTTTTAACATATATATTTATGTGTCTCCAGACAAAATAACATTTATGCGATTAACACGATTACAAAAGTACATGACATCATCTGGGTAATACCATACTGAGCATCAATAATACATATCAGTGTACATGTATCTCCCTTAAACACATTTCATGAACCACAAATATCACTAACTGAGCATTTTGTTAAAACAAACTATAACTCATATGGACGAAGTGTTATCAGAACTCTAACTCCAGTCAGCCAAACCCCACTCTGGCTTTGTGAGAGACCAGTTTTTACAGAATCTGGCTAAGTGAGAGGACACCGTATCAAGTCAAGACAAGGAAAATGTATATGCATGGTAATATATGGTTGCAGTGATGAAACAAAGTGACAAAGTATGAATCTGTTCCATCTTACTTCATATTCATATTGGTACTGTCCTTGAGATATATGCAATATTAATAGATGTTTTGTAAAATTAAACCTCACGCAAAGGTATGAGAGAGACAGTTTGTTTATGTATGTCTCGTGTCTTACATACAAGAAATACACACAAATGTTAATTACACATAAATGTTCGATTCGCCAAAGGTCTACGGGAGAAACTTGCAATAAAATTACATATAACGTTGCAATATATGACAGCACACCTGCTATCTTTCAACATATACCTTTACGACACAGTTGAACAATCAAGACTTGTTTGAATGACTAGACAGTTTCCTGTTTAATCCCCTAGGTGTGTAGAACACTAATTAGTCTCACCACAGCGAGCCAGGCAATCAGTGAGGGGCTCCAGGTGTTGGAGCAGTGAAGCGACTCTCTGGCTTAATGAGTTCATGGTGGCAACACCAAATATATTATGTCATGAAACATCAAATTTCAACTCCAATCATGCCTGTTAAAACACACACTAGCCTTTTTTATCATAAGACTTTGAAGGTAATAACCCCAATCTCATTACGGTGCTTTTACAAACAGGGAAATAGTGTACATTCTCCAATTAACACCTGTCGCAAACATTTGTGTTCATTAACGGTGTTATGCAACGGGTGTATTCACGAAATCTCATGCACTTTAACAGTAGATTTGTTGTGTTGTCAAAGATGCGAGGTTTGACAAATACTCAAATGAATTTCCTTTTTAATAAATCACAGTGTAACTAAATTAATGTGACCATTTACAAGAATCATGTTACATGTTTCATTTTATATCAAATTAATTTCCATAGAAACCAGGACACAAAGTCACAGATGATTCCACAGACAGGCATACATTTGGAAGATAAGCATAACATAAGCAAGCAAATGATACATATAACTTTAATAGAAATTTCACGAATCTCACTAATTGAGCTTTTTGTTGAAACAAACTATGAGACCAGTTTTTACAGAATCTGACTTAGTGAGAGGACACCGGGTGAAAGAGGAGATGTCCAAGCCAACAATGTCACAAGTGGACTCTCATTTGTCCTTTTATGTTAAACATGCATAAATCGATAAATTACTAATAATACATAAAACATAACATACATAACTGTGTATGTCACAATAATCAATGTCCCTGTGGCTTGTTATTAGAAGTTGGAAGTCAGATATGGCATGTCGGACATCCAAAAGTGAAACTCTGTATTTACGTTTATTTAATGATTGTTGTATTTGATATGCCATTCATATGATAGTTCATATGACGCCACATGCTTCAATTGAATTATGTATTACAAATTGTGTGGGACCGGTGTTCATATAAAGTGTAAAATTGTTCAAATTCATTTTTATGAATAATAATAAAAACGAAACAAAAAAGCCCCACCCCCTGAATACATGGAGATGTTTGGAGTTGTATGGAGAACTGCAATATAATTACTAAACAAAAAAACATTCCCTCAGTTGTGAAGGCCGTGCGATATTGGTATAAACAATCAAACAAGCCCAGTGGACCAAGCCTCATAATCCATGACATACCCCTTAAATAAACAACGTGCCTGACTGGCAAACAACGATACCATTTGTATGACATATATTTCTTTACTTGCTCCACAAATTGTTGTATGCACTGCCCATTGTATTTCTTCCAACAAATACAGTACGGACATTCGTTAAGATTTGAGATGCGTTCACAAGGTGTGTATGCTAATAAATTTAAGAATCATGAGAAGAGGGTTTTAATTAGTGACATCCGGACTGTTTCGAAATACAGTAACAGGTTATTCAAGCCAGATGAAACCAGCAGAAAGTTGGAGAAGCTGCAGATGGGAGGAGCAACTCATATGTAATTGGATGAACTCATAGTTCTGAATATATATATGAACACCCGATAGGAAAATGCAGTCCATTATCGCACATCAATATACTGAATTTTGTGCTATCGTAAATTTGAGATTTTGCATCTACGAAGCCGTCCAGAATGTCTGTCAGCGATATCTCTTTAGAAGACGCTATCAGCTCAGGTAAGTATATTATTGATTACACAAGATATCAGTAAGGCAATCCTGATGATGCAATGTGCTCCTTCAACAGTACAGTTGTTGAGAAATGTTACACTCAAGACTACCATACCAAATAATGACTATTTAGTATATTGAATCACAATTTGAAAACAAAAGTAACAGACCGACTAATTGGCTGTTCAAACCTTTAATGGATGACATAAAAAGTTCTCCCTGGGGCTTGTCAGGATAGCAGGTTGAATATACTCCCTAATTAACACCGGCTATTTTTCTGTGGGACTGTACAGTGGCCAGAACGGTAAACCAAAGATCTGTATGTCGAATTGATATTTCAAAATATGTCCTATCCCTATTTTGAATCGGAGACAGTACATTATCTTGTATGCTATGTTTGTGTTCCAGGGAGTGAATACCAAATAGACACAGACCAAACTAGTACGACAGACTCTGCCAAAGGCAACCAGGTAATTACGGTGTCACAACTGCATATTCTTAACATGGTCAAATGCTACTTCTACCATGTATTACTTACTGTACTTACTGTCAGTGAAATCAAACCTCATTCTATCTCAACTAATGATAATCTTAATGTCCTGAAATAAGGGAAACATATATTCCGACTTCTCTGTCCAGACAACAGCAAACGTGTTCACTTTTTCTATCTGAGTCGATGAAAGAAAACTTGTGAAGGTATGACCAATATCCATTGTTTATTTCATTATCATGGTTCAAAATGTTGTATAAGAATGCAACTGAATTTTCAGAAATCCGGTCACCAATCACGTCCGCGAGCGACAAGAATGAAAATCAGACAACAGCGAGCAGCGGTGCCGTTCACGTCTACTCCTACGGCAACGGCCTGTGCAAATGCAGCAGCTTCATTCCTGTTATCAGGTACTTTCTCTCCGATGTTTCAATGGGTGTTCCCTCTGAATGTAGTTCCAGTAATTGTAATATAACGTGGCTTCTTTGATGGTTATGCATTTGATGTTTACGTGTGTCACAGGCTAATGTTTCTAATTACAGACTGCGAAACTGAAGACGATCATCAGTTTAACCTTGACAAGAGATGCTGTAAGTAGCGTTTATATATAGCAGGATTATACAAATTAGTTACTAATATAACAATATACTTTATCTTATCATTTTACGGGAAGTGCTTGGCTATAACAAAAATAGCGACGTACTTCAGTCAACTGTCCTGATATAGAGTTTGCAAAATATTCCACGTTTTAGAAGGTACAGTTTACATATGAACTGAAGTATCGTAAAACAAATTTGTAATGCCGAAAAGGTTATTGTCAAGATTTCAAGAAACGAAGAAACTCCGTGAAATTCTTAAAGGTCACATGCAACGTAAAATACAACTTTGCAGATTCTGATACCTTTGGAATTACTGAAACAAGTCATCAAAAAATGCAAATTCAACTCATAAAGTTGGAAAAAAATGCGATGAAAAAAGCCAGCTAAGTCGGAGTTCAAACGATTCACTAAATTTCCACTAGCGCTGGGGGAACAAGTGCTTTCAACAGCTGCGCTCATAACGCATGCGCAGTGAGCAGGTTCGCGGAGCTTGAAACACGATGCATATCAGGATTATATATATACAAACAAGTAAATAATATCCTCGTTGCATAAACAAAAAAAACATGTTGATTGTGGTAAGCAAACAAAACTCAATCTGCCTGCCTGTCTGCTCACGACAATATGCAACACACAATTTCAATGTCACTGACAACATGCAATTTGAACTTAACACCTATCGGGCTTATTACGCCATAAACAAAACCGAATGAGTGCATCAGCTAATGAACCAATAAAACGACCCCGTTACACATGAGTGCAATCACACCCGCTCTGACTGGGTTCGGTATGTTTGATTTTTTTGGATGCATGTGAATTTTAACAAAACTTTGCACCAAAACGCAGCTGTTCTCATGCACGATATTTGCACACGATTTTCAGTTATTTGATGCATGATCCTCGTGCAATTCATCTGCATAAGGTTTGCAGTTGGTTCCCAAAAGTTGTTGGAGAAATTCATCTTTGATGTAACCATATATTCATATCATACAGTGAGTGCTTTATTTGAGTCTAAACTTTTGATGGGTAGTATATGACATCAGGACGACAAGGCAGTTCTTCAGCAAATAACTTTGAATTGTACAGTTTCAGAGAAGCAACACACGGAAGATATTCTACAGATAATGGAACGGAGGATGAAGCTGATGGAGGACAAAATGTGGATTGCTATTGGTGCCCTGAGACGAGATGTCGCAATGAGAGATCGACAGGTATGGTGTAGCGCTAAATCACCGAGTTATAGTTATTTGTTTTTCTTTTGCGGTTATACACTTGTACATTATCTGAGTGTATGTTCCACTTGAACGAAGCTTCCCGGAGAGGCCACCTGTCTATTACTTAAATAATCAACTAATCAACAGAGATCAAGGTTATTACATCCCTACGGCTTACGATCAACTAATCAAGCCTAATCAAGAATAACCCACCTTTCTCCACTGGCTTCAATCATCTCCTATCACAACAAGCCCCATGTCAACACACTGCACATCAACCTCCTCTACTGTATAAACACATACCCGTCATGTATATAATTCTCCTTGTGCATACATTGTGCATCATTTGCTTGATAACGGTGTTAGAATCTACACCGAAACGTCGCATCCACTGCAACAAAGAAGTTGTCATATCCATAAAAGTTCTTGATCCTCATCATACCAGCTACTAAATGCCACTTAAAGAAGTAATCAAGGTGTGAACGTGGGGGGCAGTTTTGGAAAATGTACTAGTTGTCAAAACAAAGAGTTACTCTGCAAGAAAGTATGTCATTTTCAGTAATTTCATTTGCAGATTGCAGATATGCAAAAACAACTGGAGAGACTGCAGAGAGGAAGGGATAGTCAAGAACCAGTGACTGGAAACAAACAGAAAGCAACTAACCATGCAAAGGTATTTCTGCTGCCATTTCAGTAACTTTTGGTAATGATTTTTAGACGATTCAGTGTTCTGACACACTTGAGTGAGTTAATATTTACTGTCACATCGGCAATATTGCAGCCATATCGTGCCGCTGACACGCAAGTCATATTTATCGGAATGTTGTATTTTTTCCCATAAATCTTTTACAGGCAACTGTGAGGCAGGCACTTCAGAATGCAGAGACTGCTGGAGGGATGGCTCTAAATCCACAATACAAGTATGAATATACTATATATATATATATATATATACACTAAATTCAAGAGTTTCAATGCATTAAACCGTTCAACAAATACAACTTCAGGTAGAATTACGACAATCTTGACTCTTGAGTGATAACTTTGTCTTCCACAAGACAATAAATTTAGAACTTTAAATTCAGGTTGGAAGCAGAGCAGAACAAGGAAGTTGTGGACTATGCTTGGAACTTTGCTAAGACAGCACTCCCTGCTATTCCGCGCCCTGAATTTCAAGGTATTGCAGTTTTGCTATACAGTTCTTAATCAGTTAATGATGCATTTACATGCGTCACTGCACAGCCATAAATAAGCAAGACCCACTATAATGTAATGATAATACTCATTTCTTGACTTTCCGAAAGTGATTTTTTGTTGCGTAGTACAAAAACCTGTTATGTTCATGGGCGATTTTATTTAACCATTGTATTTTGTGATGACTTCGTTAGATATGTAATATTCATGCGTTTTCTGCCACTGTATTGCATTTTTTTTTGTTCAGTTGCTATGAAAAGATGTCTACAGACAAAGAAGGAAAGGGCCTCAAGACAGAAATGTGGCAGCCGAACAAAGCGGAATGATGACATGAGAAAATACTCCAGAAAATCTACAGTAAGTAAAAATAAAAAAACACAACAAGGTGTCCTAACTGACTTGACTCACTCATCAATTAACATGTTAATTGATGAACCTTAACTGACATGACTCACTCATCACTCAACAAGGGATTAGGCCTTGTCAATTAGTGAATCTTAACTGAAATGACTCACTTATCAATTAACAAGGGATTATGTATTGTTAAACATTGAGTTTTGTTAGAGGCTGAACATGTCCAATAAATATTAACTATTAACTGTGTTCAAATCCACTAAACATGCAACTATCGATATTACTGACCATAAGATTATCAGAATAGCCATTAATTCAATTATCACGTTGGTTTTACACTCACTTTACCTATATGGAAATATAAGTATGAGCATATTGGTTTGTTTTCTTCAGAAGAGTCGTAACAGAGTGAAGGGTATTCGAAAAGCTGACCTCCCAGCCACAAAAGACCAAGTATGAAGAGGCTTTGAAGAATGTTCAACTCATGTCATCGGAAGAAAGTGATATTGACGAAGGTGGCTTCAGATATTTTATTGTGCGACCGAAGGTCGAGTCACGAGAACTGATGTCAGCAAAGAGGCTTGCTGATGAAACTTTTCAACAGTTGCAAGGTCAAGGGGCCATCCCAAAGGCAAGGCGTGTCCGTGGACCACCGTCAAAACCAACATCCCAAGAATGATTAATGATCTGTCATGGGTCAACACTGAGTATGGAATGTTTTAGATAAGTGGAGAAAGTTTACGTCGCTTTTAACAATGTTCCAGCAATAATTAATTAAGTTGACGTGTCTGGTGGCTGGTGTATAATATATAGTATAATATATCTTCTATAATATATATATTATATAGGATGAAATAGATCAGATCATTATAATAGCATAAATGACGCTTTAATGTATATATAATGCCATTATAATGATCTGATCTATTTCATCCTAAATAGTTTTTCTTTCATCCAATGTTTTGAAGCTCAAATGATAACATGGAAGTGTTACTATTCCAATCCATTCTTCAAATGGTCCAACAATATAGTCATTATGGTTACCACCGGCCTGCTGTTTAATTACTATCAAGTTGGATGATATATTAAATTATGCGCACAAACCCACACAAAATATCTGTGATTTGTGAATTCTGTTTTGACAAGGAAATATAAGAATCATTATAGAAACTATGTTCCCTCCCTCTGAGAGGAGCATGACATTATTTATTCATTTTTGATAATTTTATTTGCATAATAATGGGGCTATCAAAATTGAAACAAACTCCTGTATACTACCATTGCGCCAATATTGCGATATTGACCATGGAACAATGTTAAAGGTCACATGCAACGTAAAATACAACTTTGCAGATTCTGATACCTTTTGGTATGGAGTTACCGAAACAAATCATAAAAAATGCAAATTCAACTTATAAAGTTGTTAAAAAACGCGATTAAAAAAAAGCCCGCGAAATCGGAGTTCAAACGATTCACTGAATTTCCCCCGAAACTGGGGGAAAACTGGTTTCAACAGCTGCGCTGCTCTCATAACGCATGCGCAGTGAATAGGTTCGCGGAGCTTGAAATAAGATGCATATATCCTGATTATATGTAGGCCTACACAAAGAAGTAAATAATGTACTCGTTACATAAAATAACATATTGATTGCAAACAAAACTCAATGTCTGTTTCATTAACACCTATATGTCTGCCTGCCTGCCTGTCTGCTAATGACAATATGCAATACACATCTTCAATCACTGACCACATGCAATTTGAACTTAACGCGTATCGGGCCATAAACACAGGTAAATGAGCCAATAAAATCATCTCCGTTACAGTTGAGTGCACGCACACTGGCTCAGACTGGGTTCGGTATCCCGGCTATCACTGACTGCTTCGTTTCGAGAGAAGTAAACCGAAGTATAAAATATTGCACTTTTGATTTGCGATTATGGGCTTATAATTTGTTTATTTGTTTTTTCTTAAGCAGCAATGCATTGTATATATCATGAATAAGTGAAAACTGTGTTTTAATTATGTTCGATTTTTTTGTTGCATGTGACCTTTAAGTTCAGTCGGTTAAAATGCCAGGTTCCTCGTTCACACATACATAGAAACTAAAACCTTATCACAAAACCAAATGCAAGATGTCCCTCGTTTAGAAAGCAAAGCGAATTTTAACAGATCAAGTTATCCTAAGATGGCAAGAAGATAAACGTTCCAGCCCTAAGGGGTTTCTATATTCAATATTTAAAAAAACCCACTGTCTTTTGAAAAATACCTTCTATTTCCAAAATCTATACATGACCCTATTTTGAAGTTTAGAACCTCAAATTTAAATCTTACAATCGAAACTGGCAGATGGCAGAACATACCGAGAGAAGAAAGATTATGTAGACTATGTAATTGCAACTTAGTTGGTGACGAATTTCATTATCTTTTTAAATGCACGTCACTTAATTCTTACAGAAAATCAAAGCTAAGCAAGCTAAGCAACTATTAGCAAGGTCATATCACCTGTCAATTTTAAACTTAGCAACTGTCTATCACTTTGTATCTCTCATTTGTATAAATTGTTACATAAATAACTCATCATCATGACGCATGTCCATATGTATACACATTTGTAAATATTGTATAGTTAAATGCTCTTGTACCACCGATGGTGGTTTTATGAGAATAAAGAAGTTGAAGTTGTAAGAGGCATATAAACTGGGAACTGGGTTATCCTTCCAGAGGCTGTTTTAACTGTTCACTTGCTAATTAACAAGACAGCAGGCCTTGTTAATTGGTGAATCTTAACGGCCTTGATAAGGTCGTTGGGCGTACATTTACCATCACCCATCGGTTATCTCCCTTGTGGACATATAAAATTGGAAATTAATCAACATACAACCAAGTTGAACCAACTTGTTTATGCTGAAAGATGTACATCGAAATGTATGCAATAATCAGGTATTGTTGTTACCACATACGTGGTATGATGCCTTATGTATCCCCATACTGTTTAATGCAGTATAAGTGAAATCTGCTTCAGTGTGCCAATGACCGATCTATTGAAGTTTTACTTTAGTGAATGCTACCTAACAAAATGATCTGAGATTAAACGTCTCACTGAAAATTTGTGTAATCTTATCTCAAGTACTAAGAAATACTGAATGTTTACGTAATACATATAAATCTACCGGTACCAGGTTGATGTGTCTGGCCATGAGTAAACTAACAATGTCATAGTGATTATATAATTTTTAATTTCACCATTACATGAGTCATTAAAGCCTCATTTATGCCATTATAATGTTCTCTGATCCATTTCATCATAAATAGTAATTATTTCATTCAATGTTTAGAGGCGCAAATGATAACCTGGAAAATGTTGCTGTTCAAGTTCATTTTGTAGCGTGATATTATTCAGTGGTCCAACTAGTATAGTCATAAAGGCTACGCTGAATAAGCGCGGGTTGATAATGCGTCGATGATTTGGTGTTGGATAATGGTGACGTCGTTTTGGCGGGATGATGGTAGACGTCGTCGGCCGAGTTGAGATGATGTTGCGGGCGTCGTCGGGACCGAGGCCGGACGTGGAACCGGGTTGGTGGGCTGGCGATGACTGACTGACTGACTGAGCTGGCCTGAGCGCAGGCCTGGCCAGCATGTCTGGTACCGATTTTCGGCGTTGGTGTCTGAGCCTGAGCGCGATTTTCGGCGCAGGCGCAGTCTGGGCCTGGCGCGTCTCGAGCGCGGCCTGGGCCTGGGCCTGAGGCGCGGTATGACGCAGGCACCGACGGCCTGGCTGGGTGGCTGGCCTGAAGCCTGTTTCTGGCCTGGCTGTTGTTGTGTCTGACCTTGTGATTTTGATTTTCAGGCCTGAGCCTGTCTGGCCTGGCCTGGCCTGACGCCGTAGCACGGCCTGGCCTGGTATGGCCTGAGCCTGGGCCTGTGTCTGGTATGGCCTGTTATGATACCGGCTGGCCTGGCCTGGCCTGGTATGACCTGATATGACCTGAGCTGGTACCAGGCCTGGCCTGATACCAGCCTGGTGGCCTGGCCTGAGCCTGTGGTTTGGCCTGGCCTGGGCCTGGCCTGGCCTGACTGTGATCTGGCCGTGATCACCGGCCTGTTCGAGCGCCAGGCCTGAAGCCTGTTTTGGCCTGGCCTGACCTGGTATGACCCGATGACTGGCTGTTTCGGCGTTGTCTGGCCTGACGCGTAGTGGATTTCGGCTGATATGACGTCAGTCTGGCCTGGACCCGGTACAGTACCGAGCGCGCCGTGTTTGGTATGACCTGAGCTGGCTATTTTGACGCAATCTGACGCCAGTGTTTGGCTGGCCTGGTATGACGCAGACGGCGCAGGCTGGCCTGGCCTTATTATTGATGATTTTGGCCTGGCCTGGCCTGGCCTGGCCTGGCCTAACGAGCCAAACGGCGCGCTGGCCTGAGCGCAATGGCCTGACACCTGGCTGGCCTGGCCTGGCCTGACGCGGCCTGGCCTGGCTGGCCTGGCATGTGACTGGCCTGGCCTGGCCTGGCTGGCGCTGGCCTGGCCTGGCCTGGCTGGCTGGCGCGAACAGGCCTGGCCTGACTGGCCTGTGGCCTGGCCTGACCTGAACGCGGCTGTGGCCTGGCCTGGCGTCTTGACGCTGGCGCTGGCCTGTAGCGGTCTGGCTGACTGGCGGCTGACGCTGGCTGACTGACTGGCTGACTGGCTGGCCTGAAGCTGACGGCTGACTGTGGCCTGACTGACTGGCTGACGCTGGCTGACTGACTGGCCTGGCCTGGCTGGCTAAGGCTTCAGCGCACTGACTGACTTGGCGGCCTGAAGCGTTTTACTGGACTGGCCTGGCCTGGCCTGACTGTGTGGCTGGCCTGGCACTGGCGTGTGGCTGGCTGACTGGCTGGCCTGGTGAAGCCTGGCCTGGCCTGGACTGTGTCTGACGCATGTTTGGCCTGGCCTGGACTGGCCTGGCACTTGTGTGACTGGCCTGGCACGCGTCCTGGCCTGGCCTGGCTGGTGACCGTAATCTGGCCTGAAGCTGGCTGTCTGGCCTGGCCTGTTCGGCGCCGTGTCTGTACCTTGAACGGCCTGGCCTGGCCTGGCCTGGCGTGACCTGGCCTGGTATGGCTGACTGGCCTGTCTGGCCTGGCCTGGCCTGGCTGACCTGGCTGACCGGCTGGCCTGGCCTGGCCTGGCGCTGGCCTGGGCTGGCCTGGCTGGCTGGCTGGCTGGCTGGCTGACTGACTGGCTGACTGGCTGGCTGCCTGACTGGCTGGCTGGCTGGCTGACTGGCTGGCTGAGCTGACTGGCTGACGCTGGCTGGCCTGGCCTGGCCTGACTGGCCTGTGTCTGTATGGCCTGGCGGCGAGTCTGGCCTGGCATGGCCTGGCCTGGCCTGGCCTGGCCTGGCCTGGCGCGATATGTCTGACGCGTGTTTGGCCTGGCCTGGCCTACCGGTACTGGCTGACCTCATTTCAAGCCTGTAATCACCCGCTGGCCCGCAATGACCGATGACCCGATGACCGATAGCCCGATGACCCGATGACCGATGACCGATGACCCCGGATGACCGGTGATGACCGACCGGCCGATGACCCGGTGACCGATGACCCGATGACCGGCCGGTATTGACTGGCATTGTGTCTGGCCTTGACGCAATGACGCATGGCCTGGCCTGGCCTGACCTGGCGTGTGTCTGGCCTGAAGCTGTGGCCTGGCCTGGCCTGGTACGCGCATGTCTGACCTGTGTTTGGCCTGTTACCTGGCCTGGCCTGGCCTGACTGGCTGGCTGGCTGGCTATTGGCTGGCTGAGCTGGCTGACTGATGACTGGCTGACTGGCTGACTGGCTGGCTGACTGGCTGGCTGGCTGGACTGGCTGGCTGACTGGCTGGCCTGACGGCTGGCGTTTCTGGCCTGGCCTGGCCTGAGCTGGTCTGACTGTGTTTGGCCTGGCCTGGCCTGGCCTGGCCTGGCTCGGGCTGCCGCTGGCCTGAAGCTGACCTGGCTGACCTTGTGACTGGCCTGGCCGGCTGACCGGCCGGCCGACTGACCTGTGGCTGAACCGGCCGATGACTGGCAACTGTGTCTGGCCTGGCTGGCAAGTGTTTCTGGCCTGGCCTGGCCTGTGTCTGGCCTGGCCTGGCCTGGCCTGGCCTGGCTGTAATCGGCCTGTGTTTGGCCTGGCCTGGCCTGGCCTGGCCTGGCCTGGCTGGCTGGCTGGCTGGCTGGCGCTGGGCGCTGGCTGGCTGGCTGGCCTGGCCTGGCCTGGTACGGCCTGGCCTGAGCCTGGTTTATTTGTTGTGTCTGGCCTGAGCGCGGGCTGGCCTGGCCTGTGTCACGGCCTGGCCTGTGGCTGGCCTGGCCTGGGCCTGGCCTGGCCTGGCCTGATGCCTGGCCTGGCCTGGCCTGGCCTGGCTGAGTGGCAGGCTGGCCACTGGCTGTTGTTGTCTGAAGCCTGGCCTGGCCTGGCGCACGATCTGTCCTGTGTGTTTTGGCCTGGCCTGGCCTGTCACTGGCCTGGCCTGGCCTGTAGCCTGGCCTGGCCTGGCCTGGCCTGGCCTGACGCCTGTGTCTGGCCTGGCCTGGCCTGGCCTGGCCAGGCCTGGCCTGGCCTGGCCTGGTATGGCCTGGCCTGGCCTGGCGGCTGGCTGGCCTGGCCTGGCCTGGCCTGTCTGACTGGCCTGGCCTGGCTGACTGGCCTGGCCTGGCTGGCCTGGACTGGCCTGGCCTGTTCTGGCCTGGCCTGGCCTGGCCTGGCCTGGCCTGGCCTGGCCTGGCCTGGCCTGGCCTGGCCTGGCCTGGCCTGTGTGTCTGGCCTGTGTCTGGCCTGGCCTGGCCTGGCCTCGGCCTGCCTGGCCTGGCCTGGCCTGGCTGGCCTGGCTGGCTGGCTGGCTGGCCTGACTGACTGGCCTGGCCTGTGCTGTTTCTGGCCTGGCCTGGCGTGCCTGAAGCCTGGACTGTTCTTCTGGCCTGGCCTGTGTTTGGCCTGGCCTGGCCTGGCCTGGCCTGCCTGATCTGGCCTGTATGACCTGGCCTGGCCTGTGACGCCTGGCCTGGCCTGGCATGGCCTGGCCTGGCCTGGCCTGGCCTGGCCTGACGCCTGGCCTCCTGACGCCTGGCCTGGCCTGGCCTGGCCTGGCCTGGCCTGGCCTGGCCTGGCCTGGCCTGGCCTGGCCTGGCCTGGCCTGAAGCTGGCCTGGCCTGGCCTGGCCTGGCCTGGCCTGGCTGGCTGGCCTGGCTGGCTGGCCTGGCCTGGCTGGCTGACTGTGGCTGGCTGGCTGGCTGACTGGCTGGCTGGCCTGGCCTGGCCTGGCTGGCTGGCCTGGCCTGGCCTGTTTCTGG
Organism: Haliotis rubra; assembly: GCF_003918875.1. Taxonomy (NCBI): domain Eukaryota; kingdom Metazoa; phylum Mollusca; class Gastropoda; order Lepetellida; family Haliotidae; genus Haliotis; species Haliotis rubra. The sequence goes on from NW_025766432.1 coordinate 33,398, forward strand.
CCTGGCCTGGCCTGGCCTGTGCCTGGCCTGTGTTTGGCCTGGCCTGGCCTGGCCTGGCCTGGCCTGGCCTGGCTGGCTGGCTGGCTGGCTGGCTGGCTGGCTGGCCTGGCCTGGCCTGGCCTGGTATTGTGTCTGGCCTGGCCTGGCTGGACTGGCTGGCCTGGCCTGGCGCAAGCCTGGCCTGGCCTGGCCTGGCCTGGCCTGGCCTGTGTCTGGCCTGGCCTGGCCTGGCCTGGCCTGGCCTGTGTCTTGGCCTGGCCTGGCACTGGCCTGGCCTGGCTGGCCTGGCTGACGGCCTGGCCTGACTGGCAATGCCTGACTGTGACCTGGCCTGGCCGGCCACTGCCCGGCCCGGCCCTGGCCTGAAGACTGGCTGACGGCCATGCCTGGCCTGAAGCGGCCGGACTGTTGCCTGACTGGCCCGGCATGACGCGGCCTGGCCTGACTGGCCGGCTGGCTGACTGGTGATGACCTGGCCTGGCCTGCTGTGATGACCCTGGCCTGGCCTGCCGCTGGCTGTCTGGCCTGGCCTGGCCTGGCCTGGCCTGGCCTGGCCTGGTCACTGGCCTGGCCTGTTTGGCCTGGCCTGGCCCTGGCCTGGCCTGGCTGGCTGACTGGCTGACTGGCTGGCGGCTGGCTGGCTGACTGGCGCTGGCTGACTGACTGGCTGGCTGACTGCTGGCTGGCTGGCTGGCCTGGCTGACTGGCCTGGCTGAAGCTGGCTTCAGCTGACTGGCAGCTGGCTGGCTGGCCTGCTGCAGCCTGAGCCTGGCCTGCCTGGCTGACACTGTGTTTGGCCTGGCCTGGCCTGGCCTGGCCTGGCCTGGCCTGGCCTGGCCTGGCCTGGCCTGCCAGCCTGGCCTGGGCTGGCCTGGCCTGCCTGGCCTGGCCTGGCGGCTGGCTGCAACTGGCCTGGCCTGGCCGGCCTGACTGGCCTGGCCTGGCCTGGCCTGCTGGCCTGGCCTGGCCTGACTGGCTGGCTGTCCAGCCTGGCCTGGCCTGGCCTGGCCTGACGCATGTCTGACGCGGCCTGTTTGGCCTGGCCTGGCCTGGCCTGGCTGGCTGGCCTGGCCTGGCTGGCTGGCTGCCTGGCCTGGCCTGGCATAATGCCTGGCCTGGCCTGGCATTGTGTCTGGCCTGGCCTGGCCTGGCCTGGCCTGTGTCTGGCCTGGCCTGGCCTGGCCTGGCGACGCCAGCCTGACATGGCCTGTTTCTGGCCTGGCGTTGTAAGCCTGGCCTGGCCTGTTAATGTGGTACTGGCGAACCTGACCTGGCCTGGCCTGGCCTGGCCTGGCCTGTGCTGGCTGGCCTGGCCTGGCCTGGCCTGGCCTGGCCTGGCCTGGCCTGGCCTGGCCTGGCCTGGCCTGAGCCTTGGCCTGGCCTGTCTGGCCTGGCCTGGCCTGGCCTGGCCTGGCCTGGCCTGGCCTGGCCTGGCCTGGCCTGACAGCCTGGCCTGGCCTGGCCTGGCTGGCAGGCAGGCAGGCTTGCCTGGCTGGCTGGCTGTCTGGCCTGGCCTGGCCTGGCCTGGGCTGGCCTGGCTGGCTGACTGGCTGGCCTGCTGCCTGGCCTGGCTGGCCTGGCCTGGCCTGGCCTGGTCTGCTGCAGCCTGGTCTGAGCCTGGCCTGGCCTGGCCTGGCCTGGCTGGCCTGGCCTGGCCTGCTGGCTGGCTGGCTGGCTGTGTGTCTGGCTGGCTGGCTGGCTGCCTGGCTGGCTGGCTGGCTGGCTGGCTGGCTGGCTGGCTGACTGGCTGGCTGGCTGGCCTGGCTGGCCTGGCTGGCTGGCTGGCTGGCTGGCTGGCTGACTGGCTGGCTGGACTGGCTGGCTGGCTGGCTGGCTGGCTGACTGACGGCTGACTGGCTGGCTGGCTGACTGGCTGACTGGCTGGCTGGCTGGCTGGCTGGCTGGCTGACTGGCTGGCCTGGCTGGCTGACTGGCTGGCTGGCTGGCTGGCCTGGCCTGGCTGGCTGACTGGCTGGCTGGCTGGCTGGCTGGCTGGCTGGCTGACTGGCTGACTGGCTGGCTGGCTGGCTGGCTGGCTGGCTTCTGGCTGGCTGCTGGCCTGGCTGGCTGGCGGCCTGGCCTGGCCTGTCTGGCCTGGCCTGGCATTGTCTCTGCCTGGCCTGGCCTGGCCTGGCCTGGCCTGCCTGGCCTGGCCTGTAGTCTGACCTGGCCTGGCCTGGCCTGGCCTGGCGGCCTGTGCCTGGCCTGGCCTGCCTGGCCTGGCCTGGCCTGGCCTGGCCTGGCCTGGCCTGGCTGGCTGACCTGAGCTGACCCGGCCGGTGACCGGTGGCCCGGCCAGCCGGTGATGACCTGGGCCCGGCCGGCTGATGCCCGGTGGCCCGGTATTGACCCGGCTGACCCGGCCGATGACCAGGCTGGCTATTGTCTGGCTTGGCCTGGCCTGGCCTGGCCTGGCCTGGCCTGGCCTGGCCTGGCCTGGCACTGGCTGGCCTGGCTGGCCTGGCTGGCTGTGGCTGGCCTGGCCTGGCCTGGCCTGGCCTGGCCTGGCTGGCTGGCTGGCTGGCTGGCTGGCTGGCTGGCTGACTGGCTGGCTGGCTGGCTGGCTGGCCTGGCTGGCTGGCTGGCTGGCCTGGCCTGGCCTGGCCTCTGGAGCCTGGCCTGGCCTGGCCTGGCCTGGTTTGGCCTGGCCTGGCCTGGCCTGGCCTGAAGCTGACTGGCTGGCTGGCTGGCTGACTGGCTGGCTGGCTGGCCTGGCCTGGCTGGCCTGGCCTGGCCTGGCTGGCCTGGCCTGGCCTGGCTGGCTGGCCTGGCCTGACTGGCCTGGCCCTGGCCTGGCCTGGCCTGGCCTGGCCTGTAATCACTGCGCAGCGCCTGGCCTGGCCTGGCCTGGCCTGGCCTGGCCTGGCCTGGCCTGGCCTGGCTGGCTGACTGGCCTGCCTGGCCTGGCCTGGCCTGGCCTGGCCTGGCCTGCCTGGCCTGGCCTGGCCTGCCTGGCCTGGCCTGGCCTGGCCTGGCCTGGCCTGTGTTTGGCCTGGCCTGGCCTGGCCTGGCCTGGCCTGACGCTGTCTGGCCTGCTGCCTGGCCTGGCCTGGCCTGGCCTGGCCTGGCCTGGCCTGGCCTGGCCTGTAGTGACTGAGGCTTGTGTTTGGCCTGGCCTGGCCTGGCCTGGCCTGGCCTGGCTGTGTCTGGCCTGGCCTGGCCTGGCCTGGCCTGGCAGGCCTGGCCTGGCCTGGCCTGGCCTGGCCTGGCCTGGCCTGGCCTGGCCTGTGTTACTGGCCTGGCTAATGACCTGGCTGGCTGGCTGGCCTGACTGGCCTGGCCTAGCTGGCCTGGCTGCCTGGCTGGCCTGGCTGGCCTGGGCTGGCTGGCTGGCCTGGCCTGCTGGCCTGTGCCTGGCCTGTGCCTGGCCTGGCCTGGCCTGGGCTGGCCTGGCTGGCCTGGCTGGCTGGCTGGCTGGCTGACTGGCTGGCTGGCTGGCTGACTGGCTGGCTGGCTGGCTGGCTGGCTGGCTGACTGGCTGGCTGGCTGGCTGACTGGCTGGCCTGGCTGACTGCATAGCTGGCTGCTGGCCTGGTGTCTGGCTGACCTGTGGCTGGCCTGGCCTGGCCTGGCCTGGCCTGGCCTGGCCTGGCCTGGACGGTGTCTGGCTGGCTGACTGGCTGGCCTGGCCTGGCTGGCTGGCTGGCCTGCCTGGTCTGGCTGGACTGGCCTGGCCTGGCCTGGCCTGGCTGGCTGCGCTGGTACCTGGCCTGGCTGACTGGCCTGGCCTGGCTGATGATCTGGCCTGGCTGGCCTGACCTGACCTGGTCTGGCCTGGCCTGGCCTGGCCGGTGGCCTGGCTGCCAGCTGCGCCTGGCCTGGCCTGGCGATGTCTGGCCTGGCCTGGCCTGGCCTGGCCTGGCCTGGCACTGGCCTGGCCTGGCCTGGCCTGGCCTGGCCTGGCCTGGCCTGTGCGGCTGGCTGGCCTGGCCTGGCCTGGCCTGGCCACGCCTGGCCTGGCCTGGCCTGACTGGCTGGCTGGCCTGGCTGGCTGGCTGGCTGGCTGGCTGGCTGACTGGCTGGCTGGCTGACTGGCTGGCCTGACTGGCTGGCCTGGCTGTCTGGCCTGGCTGGCTGGCTGAGCCTGGCCCTGGCCTGGCCTGTACGAGCTGGCCTGGCCTGGCCTGGCCTGTGTCTGGCCTGTGGCCTGGCCTGGCCTGGCCTGGCCTGGCCTGGCCTGAGCCTGCTGGCCTGGCCTGGCTGGCCTGGCTGGCTGGCTGGCTGGCTGACTGGCTGGCTGACTGGCTGACTGGCTGGCTGGCTGGCTGGCTGGCTGACTGGCTGGCATTGTGTCTGACTGGCTGGCCTGTGGACCTGGCCTGGCCTGGCCTGGCCTGGCCTGTGGTCTGGCCTGGCTTGTGTTTGGCCTGGCCTGGCCTGGCCTGGCCTGGCCTGCCCCAGCTGGCTGGCTGGCTGGCTGGCTGGCTGGCTGGCTGGCTGGCTGGCTGACTGGCGGCTGGCCTGGCCTGGCCTGGCTGGCTGGCTGGCTGGCTGGCTGGCCTGGCCTGGCCTGGCCTGGCTGGCCTGGCTGGCTGGCCTGCCTGGCCTGGCCTGGCCTGGCTGGCCTGTGTCTGGCCTGGCCTGGCCTGGCCTGCCTGGCCTGGCCTGGCCTGGCCTGGCCTGGCTGGCCTGACTGGCTGGCTGGCCTGGCTGGCTGGCCTGGCTGGCTGGCTGGCTGAGCCTGGCTGGCTGGCTGGCTGGCTGGCTGGCTGGCTGGCTGGCTGGCTGGCTGGCTGGCCTGGCCTGGCCTGGCCTGGCCTGTGTTTGGCCTGGCCTGGCCTGGCCTGGCCTGGCCTGGCCTGGCCTGGCATTGTGTCTGGCCTGGCCTGGCCTGGCCTGGCCTGGCTGGCTGTGTCTGCTGGCCTGGCTGGCCTGGCCTGGCTGGCCTGGCCTGGCTGTGTCTGGCCTGGGCTGAGCTGGCCTGGCCTGACCTGGCTGGCTGAACTGGCCTGTCTGGCCTGGCCTGGCCTGGCTGGCTTGTGTCTGGCCTGTGTTTGGCCTGGCCTGGCCTGGCCTGGCTGTGGCCTGGCCTGGCCTGGCCTGGCCTTGGCTGGCCTGGCCTGGCCTGGCCTGGCCTGGCCTGGCCTGGCCTGGCCTGGCCTGGCCTGGCTGGCCTGGCCTGGCCTGGCCTGGCCTGGCCTGGCTGGCTGGCTGGCTGGCTGAGCTGGCCTGGCTGGCTGGCTGGCCTGGCTGGCTGGCTGACTGGCTGACTGGCTGGCCTGGCCTGGCCTGGCCTGGCCTGGTCTGGCCTGGCCTGGCCTGGCCTGGCCTGGCCTGGCCTGGCCTGGCCTGGCCTGGCCTGGGCCTGGCGCTGTGGCTGGCCATGTTTGGCCTGGCCTGGCCTGGCGCTGGCTGGCCTGGTGTCTGGCCTGGCCTGGCCTGGCCTGGCCTGGCTGGCTGGCTGACGGCCGGCCCAATGCCCGGCCGGCCAGTGAGCCAGCCCGGTGGCCAGCCCGGCCGGCCGGCCAGCCAGCCAGCCGGCCCGGATGGCCCGGCCAGGACTGGCCCGGCCGCCAGCCGGCCCGGCCTGGCTGGCGTGTGTCTGGCCTGGCCTGTGTGGCCGGCCTGGCCTGGCCTGGTGTCTGGCCTGGCCTGGCCTGGCCTGGCCTGGCCTGGCCTGTGTCTGGCCTGTGTTTGGCCTGGCCTGGCCTGGCCTGGCCTGGCCTGGCCTGGCTGGCTGGCTGGCTGGCTGGCTGGCCTGGCTGGCTGGCTGGCTGGCTGGCTGGCTGGCTGGCTGGCTGGCTGGCTGGCTGGCTGGCTGGCTGGCTGGCTGGCTGGCTGGCCTGTTTGCTGGCCTGGCTGGCTGGCTGGCTGGCCTGGCCTGGCCTGTTTCTGGCCTGGCCTGGCCTGGCCTGGCCTGCAGCCCTGGCCTGTGTTTGGCCTGGCCTGGCCTGGCCTGGCCTGCCTGGCTGGTCTGGCCTGGCCTGGCCTGGCCCTGGCCTGGCCTGGCCTGGCCTGGCTGGCCTGGCCTGGCCTGGCCTGGCCTGGCCTGGCCTGTGTCTGGCCTGGCCTGGCATTGTGTCTGGCCTGGCCTGGCCTGGCCTGGCCTGGCCTGGCCTGGCCTGGCCTGTGTCTGGCCTGTGTTTGGCCTGGCCTGGCCTGGCTGGCCTGGCCTGTCTGGCCTGGCCTGGCCTGGCCTGGCCTGGCTGGCTGGCCGGCCAGCCGGCCCGGCCCGGCCGGCCGGCCCGCCCGGCCAGCCCCGGCCCGGCCCGACCCGGCCGGCCCGGCCAGCCCGGCCGGCCGGCCCGGCCGGCCCGGCCCGGCCCGGCCCGGCTGGCTGGCTGGTGTGTCTGGCCTGGCCTGTGACTGGCCTGGCCTGGCCTGGCTACGTGTCTGGCCTGGCCTGGCCTGGCCTGGCCTGGCCTGGCCTGTGTCTGGCATACTGTGTTTGGCCTGGCCTGGCCTGGCCTGGCTGGCTGGCCTGGCTGGCTGGCTGGCTGGGCTGGCTGGCTGGCTGGCTGGCTGGCTGGCTGGCTGGCTGGCTGGCTGGCTGGCTGGCTGGCTGGCTGGCTGGCTGGCTGGCTGCTAGCTGGCCTGGCCTGCTGGCTGGCCTGGCCTGGCCTGGCCTGTGTCTGGCCTGTGTTTGGCCTGGCCTGGCCTGGCCTGGCCTGGCCTGGCCTGGCTGGCTGCTGGCTGGCTGGCGTGTGTCTGGCCTGGCCTGCTGTTTGCCTGGCCTGGCCTGGCATTGTGTCTGGCCTGGCCTGGCCTGGCCTGGCCTGGCCTTGTGTTTGGCCTGGCCTGGCCTGGCCTGGCCTGGCAGCTGTCTCAGCCTGTTTGGCCTGAAGCCTGGCCTGGCCTGGGTCTGGCTGGCCTGGCCTGGCCTGGCCTGGCCTGTGGCCTGGCCTGTTTGGCGCACAGCCTGGCCTGGCCTGGCCTGGCCTGGCCTGGGCCTGGCAGCGGCGCTGGCCTGGCCTGGCCTGGCCTGGCCTGGCCTGGCCTGGCCTGGCCTGGCCTGGCCTGGCCTGGCCTGGCCTGGCTAGCTGGCTGGCTGGCGGTTGGCGGCTGGCTGGCTGGCTGGCTGGCTGGCTGCAGCCTGGCCTAGGCAGGCTGTGTTTGCAGCTGTGTGGCTGGCTGGCTGGCCTGGCCTGGCCTGGCTGGCTGGCCTAGCTCTGGCTGTGTGGCTGGCTGGCCTGGCTGGCTGGCAGCTGGCTGGCTGGCTGGCTGGCTGGCTGGCTGGCTGGCTGGGCTGGCTGGCTGGCTGGCTGGCTGGCTGGCTGGCTGGCTGGCTGGCTGGCTGGCTGGCTGGCTGGCTGGCTGGCTGGCTGGCTGGCTGGCTGGCTGGCTGGCTGGCTGGCTGGCTGGCTGGCATGGCTGGCGGCTGGCTGGCTGGCTGGCTGGCTGGCTGGCTGGCGGCTGGCTGGCTGGCTGGCTGGCTGGCTGGCTGGCAGCTGGCTGGCAGCTGGCTGGCTGGCTGGCGCTGGCTGGCTGTGCTGGCTGGTTTGGCTGGCTGGCGGCTGGCTGGCCTGGCAGCTGGCCCCAGCTGACTGGCTGGCTGGCTGACACGGCCTGACACCCGTGTCTGGCCTGTGTTTGCA
>NW_025766433.1:0-40843 GCF_003918875.1 Haliotis rubra
GCGTAGAAACACCTTCCAAACAGATACCGATTTCCGAAAATAATCTGGATTTTATAGCCAGACAGTGCATACTCTTTGCTGCACAAGTTCAACTGGAAGGTGATTTTAGTTGCGCTGTGGCAATGCGTTTTATAATCCTTGTAAGAAATCTCACTCAAAATCAACATTTTCCGGTACAGTCGATTTTGAAGTTGTGCAATTATGTAAAATCATGTTATCAACACTTTTGTTACATATTTTGACGATTGTTTTGAACACAATAGGTAAGTAATAGATTTAAAAAATACAAAATGCCTATGTGTTTCTTTTTGGATAGTATACTTCTAATTTTATTGTGTGTAGGCCCATTTAAGGTGAAAACAGGCCCAAAGGCAGACCAGAGATTCAGCCTGAACCTTGAGGAAATCCAGACTTTGCTTCATTTAGGGCTTTAGCACTGAGGAGGAGCTAGGCAGGTGCAGGAGAAAATAATGTTGTTCAGGGACTGTAGGACAGACTAAGCGTGATCGTGTAGCAGATAATTGCTCTCCCCAGTAACGCGCTATTACTTAATAAATGTGGAAGTATGTATTATGTAATAAAATCTAGAAATCCAGTTAGAAATGTTCGTGGCGAAGAATTTGCAGATCCACGCAAACTAGCTGCTCACGTAGCTTCCTGAAACATATTTATGAATTATTTATGATTATACAACCAATTATTTCTACATGCGCATTTTTAACTTAAGGGAGGTTCAATTCAATGTTTGATCCTTTGCTGATAACTGTGTTTTCAGATACAGGCTATTGTTGCCTCAGTTATTATGTTTTACATTCATGTTGCGAACTATAAAAATATTTAAAAATTAGAAGAATGGGCATTTATTGCAGAAATATACGTATAAGCAACCATACATGTGACGCCTAACTCTTTCCATTTCATAGCTGTTTTTCAAGCAAAATTTACAGACTAGATTTGAAACCTCTGATGCATTTTATGGAAAAATTCTTGTCCAAACTTCTCTGCTATTACAATATACACATCATACAAACCAAAGCGGTTTGTATGAAGACATTAAAAATACAAAAATACAAATAACGTTTTCTTGAGCCCAAAGCCTGAAATTGCCCTTTTTCCACAGGAGATGACCAATTAGGCATGTATTATTTCTCTTGTAACATATGTTATCATATGTTAACTAAAAACTTCAACGAGAATAAAAGAAGCCGCCCATCATATGTTAACTGCAAACAAAATAAAGTACAAGTCCACCAAAATCAGATTTTTGATCCATTTGTGATCCAGTGGGTACGTATATTTGAAAGAAACCAGTATTGATTCACTTACTCATTGTGAAACTTTCCCTTGGCACCGAGGTTTGTAATGCTTGAAATGCTTGAGGCTTTAGCGGCAATTAGCATTTTCAAATGTGAAACTTTCCCAGGCAGACACCATGAACTCTTCTAACAAGACGACAACAATGAAGGAGCGATCTTTTAGCGCTTTGATACTTTTCTAGCATCTTATATGCAGCAACAATAGATATACTCATGTATACGTTGATGTACACGAGTTTGTATACTGTGATATACATGATTTTGTATAAACTGTTTGAGGAGGCACATTCTAGAATTTGCTAGAAACGTGGAATATTAAGTGCTTTATGGTTGTTCAACTTCTTTATTGGCTAAATTAGCGACGTATCGGTATCTATAGATACCTATACCGTTGGAACGAATCTGCCTCCTGGATCGTCCATCAGCTGTCTCGATCTTCTTCGCAGTTCTTCACAAATTGATAGATGTTCGGGTGAGCCCTAGGCATTATCTTCTTTGAGACTGGCTGTGAAGCTTCTCTCAAGATGGTTGTTGGAGTGTGGACATGTGGCTTGTGTTCTCATGCTGAGAATATGGGAACGTGGGAAGTGTGGAGGTGAGGTGAAATTCTGGCTCTTTACGTCGCTGCTTGAGAATATTTCATCGCTCAGATGATGTATGTACATGCGTGTATGTGTATGTGCGGCTGCTTGTACTAGTCCAGACTTAAGCTGTTTTCATAGTGCTAGCCAGCTTCGAGGATACCATGCCGCAGTGAAGCATGAATAACCCCACTCAGACACACACTATATACTGCCGAGCCGACCAGTCCTTGTTTGTACCCATTAATGTCGAGGCGCTAGGTAAGAACCAACAAGCACCATATGTTGTAACGTCTTTGGTATGGCGCGGCCGGGGATCGAACCCGCGATCTTCCGGCTCTCGGTAGGATACTCTAAGCTACGCAGCGGAGGCGAATCCACCACGTGGGAAGGTAAGCATCAAAGTCTACCCATGTCCTGGGTGAGGTAGTAATTGAAACCGACTCTCTGCTGTATTTCACGGTGCTTGCTCCATCACTTCTATCCAGGCGTCTTGGACGTCAGCTAGGGTTAAAGTGGCAAACCATCAGCTCTTCTGATGTGGATCTGCAACCGATGGGTTGTTGAGGTGTAGTCTCTAGTATGATACTGTTCACAGCTTTGCCCACAGAGCCCAAAGCGTAGTAGAAACCTCTAATAACGTCATGGATGGCACTTTGGTGACTGCTGCTTCGGAAGTCTCTCTGGATTGCTTCTGGAGAAAGATCTACACCAGTCCTCCCGCACCTTACAACGTCCTTGAAGCAAACTAAACAGTCTCCACATAAGTCTGTTTCTTTAGTCTTGTTTGAGGAGGGAAGGCGGCAAGGTACATCTTGCCATCCACAAAACAATGAATGATGTACACATGCAGCCTCGAACTTGGGCAAGGAAAGAATGTACCGTCCATGGAAAATAGTGTCCTGCTCACTCAATTATCTCTGGAGCATCTCAGTTGTCGCAAACACTAACAGTCGATCTTCAATTACCGTCATCTATGCACAGAAAGTCTCTGCAATCTTCTGACATGCTTGACCGTGACTCTCTCATCACAAGGGATACAAAACGGAGGATCTTCACCTTTAACAGAGTATTTGTGAGTATAGCGCGTATGGCCAATGCAACATCGTCGCATGATGACCTCCTCAAATCTGGACGGAATTGGCAAAGTTCAGGTGTAACCAATATAGGGTTTTATTTCATGTAATTTTATTGATACTGCTTGGGTGTCCCCTTCTTCTGCATCAGATCCCGAATGTAAAGTCCTAATGCTAGCTTTGAAATCGGCGTATGGAATAGAGTGAAGTTACAAGATTTGTTGAGTGCTGCCTTTAGCAGCAAGATCAGCCATTGTGTTCCCAGAAATGCCAACATGGCTGGGTAACCAACGGAAGACGATGTCGCATTGGCCAGTTACAAGCTCATTATACAATTCAATAATTTCTATTAATCTAAGTGGATGTTTTAAGAATGATTTGAATAGCCTGAAGAGACACGAAAGAGAATCGGAAAAGAAAAATAGAGCTGTTATTTGGTAGTCGAGAAGATATTGTTCTGGATCCAATGACAGTGGCCCATAGTGATGTAGATATGGACATAGCTACAAACATCCATACATGTAGCAAGTTCCTTCCTTCCTCATGGTAGAGAGAAAGGCGGGAATTATATACACTTGTTTCAAGTACTCGCTCCAGTAATAAAAGATCTACACTTATTACGATTAACAATCTACCCAACCATAATGGGTTTCAACAATAGATAAGTCTCACTCACCTAATCAACAACAGATTGACCCCTGTGGCCCTCTCCCAGTCTTGTTTCTCACGCCCAATTACACTCGTGAATTATGCTATATGGGCAGATCTTTAATTACCCTTCAGTGTGTTTTAGGGCAGGTGAGCTGTAACCTGGAAAAGAGCTATTAGCGTCACCCAGCACTCACCACGAGGAGGTTGCTCTTCAAATGTATTGATACTTGTTTTCAAATGTAAAAGTTCACGTATATGGTAAAGACGCAGCTTTTAACAGGGGGTCCGGATACATTTCAATACATTACTATATTGTACAGGCACCTCAGCTCCTTTCCTTGTTTCCACTACCTAATGGATAAAATGGAAAACATAATGCTAAACATGAGATCATTACAGGCACATCGCACATACAGTGTACATTGACGTGCACATGCACGTGCATGTATGCTCACTCCATGCGTAAAAGTAAAAGCACTATGATAGCCTTTCCAGATTCCATAAAGTCTCCCCAGCCGTGATGTTGCTGGAATATTGCTAAAAGCGGCGTAAAACCAAACTCACTCAGTCCATAAAATCTAGCAGTTATTCAATATCTTAAATACACGTTTATCGAGTGGCAGTGCAAGCATTTTAAGACGTATCTCATTTCAGACGCGCCCCTGGCAGAAACGCGTGTATCTTAACTTTCGATATTCTCCAGAATGCTCGGGTACCATTAATGCAAGTAATATTCTCATATCACAAGTGTACATGGTCCCAGTATGTGTAGATACACATAACGACCAGGATTCCAGTGAATCCATCAACAAGCGTGAATCTGGTACTTAAAAACCCCAAACACACCTGTTTTGTCGTGTATAACACGTCATAATAGTTTGTCGAAGTACACTATTAAGGCCCACTTTACACAGGACGGCGACCGCTCTTGTTTTGAGCATGTTCAATACAGTCGCCACTACAGTGTGGCGTTCTGAGCCGTCTCTTGGCGTTGCTCTGCCTTCTTTCTGCCTTCATGGCGATGGCTCTGCCTTCTCTCTGCGTTCGTCGTGCCTCCTTTGGGGCGTTCCAGCGGCATTCTAAATTTTTAGAATGCAGAGAGAAGCAGTGCAGTCGCGCGTCCTGTAAATGGGGCTTAACGAAACATAAATATGAGATAAATATCAGGTTAGCACCAAGACAATGTCGCGAAGAATGAACATTGGTATAGCATTGGTCATTGGCTAATCTGTATTTTCTATAAACAAAGATCTGGTCAAACAAAAGCTCCTCCTTCATCGAACACATGTTGATCACAGCGGGTGACTTTCTAATCTTCAGTGGAACGATGCAGTCGTTTAACGAACTGACTCTTGTTTCGAAGACACATTTCGTTCAAGCTTGTGACCTTGTTATCTCTTGCATTCGCAACTTCCTAATCAACAACTGACTGGATTTTGGTTTACGCCGCTTTTTGGCAATATTCCAGCAACATCACGGCGGGGAAACCAGAAATGGGCTTCACACATTGTACCCATGTGGGGATTCGAACCCGGGTCTTCGGCGTGACGAGCCAACGCTTTAACCACTCAGGCTACCCCACCCGCCCTAATTAACAAGGTCAGAGATTGGACTGAATCACGCACACTCTTCAACGGATCAACAATTTGCAGACTATATATTTCTGTATTTACTAGTGTTGGGAATTGGTTTAAATCTTATAATTGATGATTGTTCATTACAACCGATCAATCATCGAAAATAGTTGGTTAGCGTTATTTATCAAATTGTCCTGGTTATGTTTGTTAATGTACACAAAATAAAGAAAAAACATGTAGTTCTTTCGGTTGTTTTGGCAAATTTCATGTCTTTAAAGGATGACTAATATGTTAGGAACATAAATTTCCTGTAGTCTTCAAGATAAATTTTAATCATGACTTGGAAAAATATTGTCAATGCAAACAAGTGTTCAAAAATTGTTTGTGTTCGATTATGACAAAATGTGATCGATTGCTTGGTCGTTTAGTCATTACGACCAATCTTCGATTATTTCAATCAATTGGACCCACTACTAGTATTTACAGAGGCTCATTTTCCGTAATGTTCACACATCCAACATGGCAGTCATAACTATCCGACATATTTTGTAATAACAGTTATGAAGCGCCATACTGTCCCAAAACGTTGGTTTCTGAACGAACAACCCTTCCATTTGAATTATATTTGGGGCAAGGCGTTTGCATGTGACTTTCCCCTCCTTGTTCTAAATCATCCATGAAATTTGACATGTAAATTTGAGAAATCATACATTCATATTCTTCAAGAAACATTATTGACACTGCCTGAAAATAACATGCTTAAGCCACAGTTGTATTCCACTAAATTACGTATGCACGCAAGCACGCACGCACAAAAATGGGCCACATTTTGTCCAAAGTACGAGGGGAGTATGTAATGTATTGTATACATTGATCATTCATGAGAGACATGTGAAAGCTTCAACATTATTACTGTTTGTTGCGAGGTGTTGAATCTGTCACAGGTATCTCATGAATGATCAATGTATGCAATACAACTAGCGGCATAGCTGTTTCACGACTTAGGTAGTGAGTTCTCAAAACGTTTTACCTCCCATCGTATAATCAACAATTACATTTCCTATGGCAACAAAGGAATGGTGTGCCCGTGATGCCCTGGTGCGTTCCAGACACAATATTGCTATGAATATTAAACTAAAGTCTCAGCGTGTTCTGAACATAAGAATTTTTTTTCATGTCCGTGGAATGTATTTAATAGCGTCATTTCTCAGTTTCCCCGTACCACCGAGAAGCACGTACATTCAAGATCTGTAGTCAAATTTTAACTCATAAGGCGCCTTGGGGAAATGTAATCAAGCATAAGTCAGAAAAGAAATGTGGTTCGCTAAGTTATCAATATTCGCACTTTTAGAAAGAAAATTCATGAAATTGTCCATCCAAAGATATCTAGACACAAATGAAGAACGTGAAGCTACATAGAACAGGAACCTATCTGTAATGATTTTACGGGAAAGTTCATATTGTACTAGAGCCCCAGAAAGGAAATTCATACAAAGAATAACATATGTACGACAACATCCTACACTGTGATCAAATAAACTGAGGGGGCAAAAAAGAAAACGTCCCCAAAGTAAAATTGTAAAAACATTTCTTCTGTTTTCGTTATGACGGAAATTTATTTAGGAACACATCTCCCGAACGCATCCCCACGTCTCACAGAAAGGAAATCCACGTGGAGTTTTTGTAAGCATGAAAATTGCTTTTATTCACGTTTTTGCATGCTTCTGTGGAAACATACCCGTATGAAAGTACAGTATAAAAATTATGCTCGACTGTTCGAATTCATCACTTCAATACGTTGGACACAAAGAACATGCCTCGACTCACGGCAGAACAGAGAGAACGAGCTATTGGGATGTTGCAGCTGGGTGCTTCTCAGTCACGTTGCAAGAATCATGGGTTGCAGCAAGAAAACCATCACCAGACTGATTACACGCTTCAGAACAACAGGTCGGACTGCAGACAGGCCTAGGACAGGAGACCACCCGTAACCACCCCCTCAGGAAGACCGCCATTTACGGGTGCTTCACTTGCGCAACAGATTCCTGACTGTGACGTCATCAGCAACAACCAGCCTTACCCATCCAGTCAGTAGAAGGACCATATCCAGACGACTCCGCCGATTCGGTATCAGAGCCTACAGACCATTCCGGGGCGTGACGTTAACGCGTGAACATCGACGTCGTCGATTGGCTTGGGCACGTAGAGTTCGGCAGTGGCAGCCGCGGAACTGGCGCCGGGTACTCTTCAGTGACGAGAGCCGCTTCCAGTTTGAACAAAGCTGATGGTCGGGTACGAGTCTACAGACGTCGGAACGAACGCACAGCACGTTGTTGCGTTCAGGAAGTTGAGACGTTTGGCGGCGGTAGTGTGATGGTGTGGGGAAATTTGTGGCGAGAGGAAGACTGACTTGTTGGTGATAGAGGGAAACCTGAATGCCCGTCGATACATTGATGTTGTTTTACGACCTGTCGTGTTACCCTTCCTCCAGCAGAATCGAGGCGTGTTGTTTCAGCAGGATAACGCTACTCCCCACACTGCTGTTGTTACCCGGAACTTCCTGAACAACAACAACGTAAACGTCATTCCTTGGCCAGCAGGATCCCCCGATTTATCACCTATTGAGCACCTATGGGATCATCTCGGCCGTCAGGTTAACAACGTCAACATCCCCACAGACAAGAAACGCTTTGGCTCAAGCTCTACAGGAAGAATGGCGTCGCATCCCACATCACGTGATCAGACGTCTTGTGCACTCTGCACGACGTCGTGTGGCAGCATGTATCGCTGCAAGAGGTGGACACACTCGCTACTGAGGAGTTGGACACTCAAAGACACTCTGTCAGTACTGATGTGCATGTGTTGTCATGATCGAACACCGGACATTTGAACCTCCTGTGAAAAACGTCACAAAAACTCTACTTACAGCAAATTGTTTCAATTGTTCTGTAATGACAGTCTGCATAATATGTTCAAAAATTATATCAAACATTTCAACATTGAATTGCACGTGTTTGTATCATTTTATGATACAAAAATGATCGGGGACGTTTCTTTTGCCCCTCAGTTTATGTATATTGCGGACAGTCCATTGATTCCAGGTATATTAAATCATTTGGTTACATTTACGTATATGCCTAGTTTGGGTATGTTTTGAAATGTTATAAGAACACATTCATTTACATCAATTTCCATACCTAACCATTCCATTATCCTAACAAGTGTGTTATGTCAAATATGCTAATGGGTAATGATACGTAACTAAATTAATAACATTTCCACGTGTTTATATACCATTTGGACAGTATACTATTTCAACCCTTATTTCGAACTTGAGAAATATAACATTTCCATTAAATGTCGAGGGTAGTGGGACTGTTACGCCGAAGACTTGAGCCCTGATTCCCCACATGGGGACATTGTAGGAAGTTTCATTTCTGGTGACCCTCGCCATGATATTGCTGGAATATTGCTAAAAGTGGCGTAAAACCAAACTCCCTCACAGAGTAAATTTCGAGATTCAAAAATTATCAGGAAATTGCACGGTTTCACATGTTACGCGCACGTTTGGCATACATGAGATAGATTTGGGCATATACGTTTGAAGTGATTAGAGTAAGTGAGTGAGTGGGTTTAGTTTTACGCCGCTTTTAGCAACATTCCAGCAATATTACGGCGGGGGACACCAGAAATGGACTTAACACATTGTGCCCATGTGGGGAATCGAACCCGGGTTTTCGGCGTGACGAGTGAACGCCTGAACCACTAGGCTACCCCACCGCCCCTTGGAGTGATTAGAGAAGAAACTGGTCAAATCAGAGGGTTGCGTGGTATAGTAGTTCCTTTCATAACTTTATGCAGGACAATGAGAAGATTTTGAGCTTGTTTGTAACTTTACCCCAGTGGTCTAATTGATAAAGAACTACTATCACAGAAATGTTGTGGGATGAATGATAAAATACAAGAGGATGGACAACATAAATATATTCCTAGGGAACAGGCATAGGAGTAGTCTGTTGTCACTACAACCTTTTACAATATAATGTTCACCAGAAAGCCAAACTTCCACCTTAGGCATTCTTAATGGCAAATATTGAAGACTTAAAAGCTCCGTACGTGTAACCTGCAATACTCGTCACTCACATGCATGTAAACATGTTGATTATTCACTAGTATTCATTCACATACATTAGTAAGCAACAAATCGTCTTAAATGGCTTGTCTGTTATTGATTTGTCCATACCAAATCGTCACTATTATTTCAGACATTAGCAGGAAGAAGGGGGAAAGTTGTTTTACTTGGCCCTCGTGATTTTATCAATATACAGGTGCCTCAGCAGATGACAGGAAGCCCAACAAAATAAACCCAAACAATTAAAAAGTTGCACGTATAAAAAATCAATTCTGTTCAATGGTCTCAATGCTTGTCATATATTTTAACGTTTCATCAATATAATTTTTCTTGTGCAATGCTTTCAGCTATACTATCGCTCCTCGGCGAGAACAACACTAAAACAACACAGTAGTAAATACATCCATTTTTGAAAATCAATCTCGATTTTGTGGCTGATTAGTTATATCGTTGTATTTCTTGTTTATTTATACATTTAGCCATGACTGTGGCCGTTTCTCTCTGAGAGACTGTCGTATTGAAATGATAGATTGACTGATTTAAACATTGTTTATTCACAAATGTGAAAGGGATTGGGGACAAGTTATCCAACTTAAAATACCCGCTCTCTGATATTTACATACCGTCGCCTGAAAACCAGGGTGTTCTAAGTCCACATTTGACAAAAATTAGGAGTTAGTATGCTCAGGGTAGTTTTAGAGCATAATCTATTACTCTAGCAACTGTTTACAGTGCTATCTAGCCTTGAAAGTGGTTTTTCAAACTCAAACGTTGTTCTATCTCCATGAAAATCACATGTTGTAAATTTTCGAGTGTTCTAAGTTGTCAATTGACCAATAAGCAAGCACAATTTGATCACGTGACAGTGAGATTTACTTATTTTGAAGTGATTGTCATCATGGAAATGAAACATTTTAACTCTGTTCTTATTTTTGCTTTATTTAATGAAATATAGTTCTTATGAAAGTAAAACGGGTTTAAACGACAAAAATCCAACCTGGTAAAAAAGAATTAACAATCAAATATCGATATAATAATAATAAGTTTTAGCTGTGTATTTTACACTTAGAACACTTTGGTTTTGAGAAAACATCACGATTTTCCTTGGTCAAGTCTTCTATCTCCAATCATTTTTCGTGAATTTCTTATTTATTTCAATAGATTGAGCATGTAATTTGATATTTTCTGATACTGGTTAACATGTCACAAACATGTGTAAAATTTGAAAGAATTCGATTGAAAAGTTCAGAAGATATTGTTGTCCTAAACTTCAAGATCGAATTTCTCGAAAATAGTTTTTGTGACTTAGTACACTCTGGTTTTCAGGCGACGATACATGCATTTTCAATATTACACATGTTAGGAAGGAATAGAAAGTATAGGAAAGTTAAAGAGAGGAGGGACACAACTCATGAGATCACTCGAAAACGTCTTGATTGATAAATAAAAGTTTGTACACATTTGAAAAAATACTCATTATGTTGAATTGTCATATCTGGACTTCCAAGTAACATCAATGACAATGTGATTGGAGAGTCTCATTTTACAATATTTTCAAATTGAACATTAATGTCTATCTTTGAGTGTTATACAGTTTACAATCTAATAGGAAGTGATGTACATTTTCACAAGCATTACCGTAGTAACATGAAGCTGAATCTGTCATGTTAAAACTACACTTGGCGTGAATAATATTAAATTACAATGTCGTATTACAATGCAATGTTGATTTGTTTGTTTGTTGTTTAACACCGCACTGGACCATACGATCCAGTGATCAACATGATTATTATAAATATTTCAAAACACAACCGATCTTATTCTCCTTCCAAAAAATATACACTACCCAAGTTTGAAGTTTAGAACATCTAACCATAAATTACCAATTGAGACAGGCCGATGGTTGGGCATTCCACGTGAAGACCGACAATGTCAACTTTGTGTTTCAAACGCTGTTGGAGCCGAGTTTCACTACTTGTTTAGCTTTTTTCCAACTGCGACGTCAGTCTCTGAGCACTAAATACCAAGAATTTCCAAATTTGTGAATCTTTAAGAAACTCTTGTCTACTACCAGCATAAACGACCTTAAAGGCCTTTCTAAATTACTGAATCACATATTTAATGCATTTAAAAAATGAAATATTGTTGTTATCTTATATCTTGCTATCGGGTAAGCTGCTGTCGTGTATATTATGTAAATGTATATACGTTTATCTCATGTACCGCCGTTGGCGGTTTCTAGAGAATAGAGAGTTTGAGTTTGAAAAATGAGCATCGATCTACATGTCTGAGATTTGATGCCACGTGTCAACCATTTCAGCCAGTCTGACCACCCGATCACTAGCATTTATCGCTGAAGACCAATTCTAACCCGATCTTCACGGGTCGCGTAGGGAAGAGATTACATACATTCGCATACGTTTGTTCGAAGATCTGTACAAAACAAACCTGACAATGTTCATGACTATCAGTCCCTGTATTAGTATTTGATAGTTGCATTATAATATTGCTTGTCAATAGCTACGGTAAGCCATGTGACAGTCCCATGATGTGACACTGTAGTGTTACAATGTAGCGAAGTAAGCCCTTCGGTTTTCCTGCGTCTGTGTCTTGACTTGGATAACAGAAATCTGAAAAAGTAAAAGGACTGAAATTGCGAATGTTCATAAAAACAAAACCCTTTCCCATTAATAAGAAATATCTGCTGTAAGAATGGTCGATTTACGATTCCGACTGTATGACCGTGTTTTAATGAATCACTGTCAAACAGTGACGATACCAAGTGTTCGCGTAAAGATGAGCGTATCCTGCTCCTTGTCCTCCACATGTCCAGAATATAACTTAAGTTCTTGAATAAAATTCCACATATCAAGGCCTGAAAATAATCAGCCAGTAACATAACTATACCCAAATTCACTTCATAGGACAGGACGGACAATAATACACATGTAATAAGGAAGTATATGTGAACATATCACGGACAACAAGAGCTGTTTGCGAAATGACAAGCATATTCTGCTCTAAAGGTATCAATCGCCGTTAACAAAATTATTCACTATTCTCTTTAAAGATCACACTTCGGATCATGCTGATCCGTAACACTTCGTAACATATCACATTTGGAAGATTACTCTGAATTTTCACTTTAATATCCCTGCAATGAACAGGATGAAGTAGAAACCAATGTTTTCAAGAATGTGGGGATTTGCGAACTTAAAAACACATGAGTCTACCATGTCTATACCATTCAAGACAGTACTTACCTGTTTGGGTTTACAGGGTTCAACTTATCCCTTTCGTGTATTATTGCGTAATATCTTCCTTGCTTTGGGGGATTTCGTTTTAGTCTGAGGCCAGCTGTTAAGACTCTGAAAAACAAAATCCGTATCCATATCATATCATAAACAAATCAAGCATGTTCTCGGATTGTCGTAATGGTTTGCAAGAACAGTTGCAAGAGTTAATCCTGATCTACAACAGGTATTGCACGAAATAAACAGTACAAAATGCCGGTTTACGCAAGATTGGAGCACAACTCCAACGCAAAAACATCCTGAGATTATCTGGGATGCTCTTTGTTTTTTATTGAAGGAAAGGTTACCCCAAAACACTATTTAAATGTTTATCGTTCAGCGATTAGACGTTTGCTATTGTTGCACAAAGAACTAAGCCTAAAAGGATGCACATGCTTGTTTGTGAGTGAGTGAGTGAGTGAGTGAATATTGCTGAATACCACAGCATTTTGAAGCTATTCGCGACGAGATATGTACTTTGTTTTATAGTAATACTATTATATTATATACCTGATGTTGAAAATCACTAAAATTGTCATCACATTATTTTCAAGGATAAAACCTGACTGTTGGTATAAAATTCTATATTTTTTCATACAGATTGACTTTTATTAAATGTGCTACAATGAAGTGGTAAGAAACTGTAACGGTTGTAAAAAGTTTAGATAAGGTGTGAACATTGTCATAAAACAAACGCTGTCTGATAAGAAGTAAATCAACACATTCTATCAAAATGTGCCTGGTTGTTATTTGACCAATCCAAGGGACGCAAAATGCTGCATCTTTAACTTTTAATAAAAACGAATGTGTATGATGACTATGTCCAACGCAGCTGCAATATAACTTCATCATAGCAAGAAAGATCAGAATAGGCGTGACCTCTGAATGGCTTGACGGAATAGATCTTTCACATAGTGTCTAAAGTAGAGTCGGAGATCAGAATACGGCGAGTTTGTGTTGAAAGTGTGCATATTTAACTGCCTTACAGTTGCCACTGATATCAACATGATTTGGCTACCAACGAAACGCAATGTCTCTTTCGGCCGAGGATATAACGAGGTGTTCCTAAAAGTTTTTGATTCCTTGTGTATGGAATCCTAGAATCCATTGTCGCGTTGTCGCCCTCACAAAAAGAAGCAAAAGCTTGCAAAATTAACCAAAGTGCAACAATGCGACAGCGTGCCATTTTGGCCAATCGCTTTGAATATATTTGTATTCATCCAAAGGGCGACGATGCGATAAATAGCGACAATTTTCAAGGTCAAATGGCATTGTCGCCCCAAAGACAAATCTCCCATAAGACAGACCCAATGAAGACACTAATTAGCTGAGCCATGCTGTTCACCCCTATTTTATTAATGAGCTGATCCATAGTCACTTCAGGGTATAGTTACAACACTCTCCTATCTCATGTGCCCTACTCAAAACATATTACTAATCATTTCTTTGTCTTCTTTAATCCATTGTTAATTGGTATAAGTTCAAATGGACAGGCCGTCGACCTTCTTTCTTAATTGAACCGTGACATAAATACACAATGTCTGTCCGTCAAAGACAGACAAACAGACAGTCAGATATATTTTATTTAAGTCTCACCTCGATAATATCAACATTGATTATATATATTAAAAAAAATATACAAGTAAAATATATTGAGCCACCCACCATAGGGTTATGAGAGACTACATTGAAGATAAAAAAAAAACACAGGCGAAACACGTTTACAAATAAGTTTTAAAATGTATGGTGAAAAGATTGAAACATTAAAACTATTATACAACATGTGAAATATCATCAGGTGTGTATGATAGTGGAACGCTTGGATAAACTAGTATGGCAGGTTTTGGCAGCTGTGTGTAAAACGACCGGATGTGGGAGTATAAGACCTACTTTAACAGTATCACAGAGATGGGTAAAATCTACAATCTTGGCATTGCAGAGGTCCAAGAGCTCCTTTCTCTCATGAGCTTCTTGAGAGGCATTTAGAAGTCTCCCATGCTAGTGATGTGATAATTTACAGGATGCCAGGGATGGAAGATGTAGATGGCTTCCTGTAAATCTAATTATCACTTCATTAGCTGTATTCACATGTCTTTATCCCCATTGTTTGTGTCAACTGGCTTTACTTTATCCCTATTATCATTGTTTTTATACTGCTTTTCATCTGTCCTCTCTGATTCGGGGCGGTGGGGTAGTCTAGTGGTTAAAGCGTTGGCTCGTCACGCCGAAGACCCGGGTTCGAATCCCCACATGGGTACAATGAGTGAAGCCCATTTCTGGTGTCCCCGCCGTGATATTGCTGGAATATTGCTAAAAGCGGCGTAAGACCAAACTCAGTCAGTCAGTCAGTCCTCTCTGATTCATTGTATATACATGTACTTCTCTGGCTTCCTGTAAATTCTGGTATATATAGTATGTTTTGTATATAGTATGTATATAAGGGGCAAGAAGTAGCCCAGAAACGTCGTGTTATACAATAAAGAAGATGTTGTCATTCATATACTCGTCTTATATCCTTTCTCTCATGTTGGTATTAGGGACACTTAATCAAAGCTTGGATCTCATCATCTATTTGGTTATCGCAGAATGGGCATGTTCAAGTCAAAACATTGATTACACAACAGTCTCGTTTCCTGTTGACTGAGTTCCGTCCTATTGCGCACTTAGTACAATAACCAGTCCAGAATATTGAGACCAATTCATTTAACTGGATACATAAATATTTGTCAGTATTATTGGATACATCTAAGGACTTGTATATTGCAACACTGCGCTCCTTATAATCATTGCAAACATGTCGTGCAGCGTGCTCTGTCGTACAGCGAGCTCTGTCGTACAGCGAGCTCTGACTAACAGAAACCTGGAAATCGTGTAAATCTTAAAACGAGGCTCTGCCGCGAGAAACGTTTGGCGGTCTGGTACGGACTTGATATGATATCAATCACATTGTGCGTTACAAAACTACACTGAATAAGCACAAAACAGGTGTAACCAGTAAGACAGATGCATTGTGAATCATTTTACGACCTCATCAAACTGGGACAGTCTGTGACGTCTTAGTTAAGGTCATGCTGCCTAGACTTTGCCATAAGATATGAAATACGATGTTATTAAAGATTAAAATTCATTTGTAAATTTTCTTATGAAACAAGGAATTGGTTCAGTGTAACCATAGTTGTTTGTAATGTCTATCTTCACTTTCACACGAGAAAATTCGGATCGGCTGAAAAGTAGGTCATTGTCTGGATAGGTTAATGAGACTCATGTTTCGGTTTGTCTCGTCCAAAGGTGTGTCGCTGTAACGCCCAGTTTCCACTCTTAAAAGGGCAACTCCACTTCTGAACTGTGCAGGGGCTCTTCTAAACGATCTCTTCAAATATCTAAAAACGTATATTTCACACCAGATGTAACACCCTCAGACTCAGGCACCGTACACGTACAATGTCAGCCGCCTAACCCGCTCAGCCGCCGCGGCTTCCACAAAAATGTGTCTAATGCCTTTGAACCGTGACATTTCACCCAAGGGTCGACGTCTTGAGCAGACACCATATGATCAAAATTTCAACCAAGTGCGACAACGCGACATCGGATTGCATGAAAGCAATATTTCTGAGTGATGCGTTAAGCAAACACATGCACATCAACAAGCCGGCATTGTTCAATCGACTCTGCCTTGACATACTTTGTCTGAACCCCCGTACAGATGAAGCACACATAACACCTGTAATGGGGGCATGGTGGGCGAGCTGTCTAAGGCGCCAGGCTAGTGATCCAGCGAGCTTGAGGTGCCGGGATCGAGCCCACCTGTGAACGGGTGTAAAAAAACTTGGAGTGTGCAGCTTCTTTGTCACAACCCCTAGTGTACAGTACACAACCCTGTGCACTTAAAAGAACTCACGAATCCGTTGGTATATGACCAGATGGTGGCCACATGATATGTGCAAACACCTAGTTGCGGGTACAGCAACGTGCAGTAAACTTGGACAAAGTACTGTGACTATGTGTCCCAGTCCACCCAGCTGTAAGTGAATTAAAATTTTAAGGCACATCGGCAGAATTTCAGCCATATCGTGACTATATCGTTATGTAATAATAGTAAGTGAGTGAATTTTGGTTTTACGCCTCTTTTAGCAATATTCCAGCTATATCACGGCGGGTGACACCAGAAATGGGCTTCACACATTGTACCCATGTTGGAAATCGAACCCGGGTCTTCGGCGTGTCGAGCGAACGCTTTAACGACTAGGCTACCCAACTGCCCCTTATATATTAATAACAATAATAACAATTATAGGTAAATTATTAAAACCTGTCAAAGAAGGACAGTGAAACAACTAGATTATCACAGATATAAATTTAAAACTAGTAATTAAATCTAAAACAGATTAATTAAAGAAGACAATACAATATAAAACACGGGCTATAGATTGCCATCAACTGAAGATATATCACCATACTAGGGACCATGGGGACTTATAATGCTTTTCCTACCTGCATGGGCCCATTCAACTGTGAATGGGTACCTCTCAAGGATGGGAAGTCAGTGAGTGAGTGAGTGAGTTATTATTTAACGTCACATCGGTAATATTTCAGCCATATCGTGACGAGCAAGGATGGGAAAGCCACAATAAATTGGTGCGCTAGTGGCTGCAAGAGTTGTATGATCCCCAGCGAGTTGAGATTGATAGAGCGATATGCCGTTGAGACTGACATCCAATGATCGGGGGTGGGGGTGGGGGGGATTCAAGCGCCTTGTGTATGTACTAGTTATACTATATATATATACATATATATATATATATATAGACAATGTCGACCTTTGGGATATATTTCTGTCGCCTAAATATCTGCATGTCACAACTATGTTCATTTTCCTTAATAGCTAGCCCAAAGTGGATGGTTGGATAGAAGGTCGTCTCAGGACCTTCGGGTGTGCTTCTTTTGTATTTTTATAAAACTTTAGTGCTGTTATTGAAAAAACAAAAATATCATGTATATAACGCCTGCGACCTTTCGGCGACACGGGGTTTTCTATAAAATTCTCTAACAGCTGGATATATGTTCAGTAATAAACAGTGGAGAAATTATTGTCTAGATATATGCTATTAGGTTTTGTACACTTATTTCAAATATACACATCGTTAAGTGTTCGCTATAACATCACTGTTTCGCTCGCAGTACCTTTCGGCGATTTGCCTTCACGCTCCTGTGCGTCAAAAACGTGAAAGTTCAAAAGCGGCAACGTCGAAATGAACACTTAGCTAATAATTCAATAGTGTCTGTAGATATTGTTGGAGCTGACAGACAAGACTAATATGCCACCAAGAACACGCTTAAATACTTGAAACATTTGATTCTTCAATCAAAATAACAACGTAATAATCTGTAAATAAATTTAATTCATGTTTCACACGAAGGCCCGTTCACGTTTTGTGTCAAATCGGATCCCGTTTGCTACAGTTTTCGCGCACTACACGCGGTGACTTGGCAGCACAAAGCTATGGAAAATGCATGGTATGTATCGCAATCGGAGTATTTTGTTGAAAACAGCAGCATGTACAATTGTATCAAAGGCGATGCCTGTCCCATGACACAATTTATTTCAAGATTTCGCAACTGGAAGAAACTGTTTGCTAGTAACTTGATCGCGATTGTGAGGTTTCGTATCATGTTGTTTCTTGATCCTCACATAGACTATCGCTTAGTCTCTGAATATATTTTTTTTTATATTAACAAACAAACGCATTATAAATTGAAAAGGAGCCCCGGGGAAATCAGAACCTGAGGAAATCTAGACTTGCTTCATTTAGGGCTTTAGCATTGCAGAAAGGGCAAGGCAGTAGGTAAAATACTATTGTGGTTCAGGGACTGTGAGACAGACTACAGTGGTTGGCCAGGGATACACCCGAACCGGCCCCAAGCCGAACCGGCCCCTGGATATTTAACCCAAACCGGCCCCTGGATATTTAACTCAAACCGTCCCGCACCCGAACCGGCCCCTGGGTTAATGAACGATAATCAGACAGACAATTAATGAAGATTTCAGTTAATTTATTATATAGATACAGACAATTAATTTATCATATATATAGATACAGACATGAAGATTTCAATTAATATATTATATAGATACAGACAATTAATTTATTATATATATATACAGACATGAAGATTTCAATTAATTTATTATATAGACACAGACATGAAGATTTCAATTAATTTATTATATAGATACAGACAATTAATTTATTATATATATATACAGACATGAAGATTTCAATTATTTTTTTATACAGACATGAAGATTTCAATTAATTTATTATATAGATACAGACATTTCAATTAATTTATTATATAGACACAGACATGAAGATTTCGATTAATTTATTATATAGATACAGACATGAAGATTTCAATTAATTTATTATATAGATACAGACATTTCAATTAATTTATTATATAGATACAGACAATTAATTTATTTTATATATATATATATATATATATACATGAAGATTTCAATTAATTTATTATATAGACACAGACATGAAGATTTCCTTTTTCTTTTTGCCACCCTAAAGCTACTTCTTAGTTATGAGGGATGTTATTAGAATAAGGGTCTGGGATTTTATAAGATTATACGCAAGGTGAGGATAACAGTATACGGTGCAGTTGACATTGAGTGAACGCAATCAGTGTCAAGTAAGAGCATGCGCTTAAGACAACATGTAAATTAATTCGCTCACGATAATCCGTTCAAAGAAATATTAAAACAACACATTCACTTTAATCGCTCAGTGAGACGCGCGTAAAATAACAGTTTAATTTTGGAGCTCAAGAATGTTTTAGTTTTCATAATGTTAGCAGAATTCACTCTGTGAAAGGTGGTTAATGTGTATTGAAAATCTTGACAAATGTTCCACACATGGAAACATGGGAAAAGATGAAGGACGACATTATTTTTCGCTACTGGAAACTTGGACATAACAAAGGTGAAACGTGAATTCATTATATTGGATTTATGTGCTATTGTTGTATTGAATTAATGTGTCAATTCTGTGGATACGATACAACGAAATGTAAGTACACCTTTTACTTTAGTTTTGTTTTGCAATTGATCTTCTAGATTCTTAAAAGAATTACATAAAATGTCCTCTACCACGGGATCTCCGTGATCAGCAGCACGTGCATGTTCACTTGCCTCGCATCGACAATAATATTCGCTAATATATTTTCAAAAATCGATATTACATGTAAAGACATATATGAGTAATATGTTTTCGTCATTTATGTTAAAGGAACTTTAATTCATATGTCAATGTAGAAATATTTACTTCTCGGGGCCGGTTTGGGGCAAATATCAGGGGACGGTTCGGCTTGGGGCCGGTTCGGGGGTAATTCGTTGGCCATAAGTGAGTCATCATTAGTGAAATTTCCATAGACTTACATGTTAATTAACTGTTGCAAGAATAATTTTCATAAATAGAGTAGAAGTCATTCTATTTTGATATTTTGCAAACATCTTTGAAATCATCTTCAGCTACGTGTACATAATTTTCTTTCATCTTTCCGTTGATTAGTTATCGAATGACGCCAGATTAAGCACCATTAGTACCACTTAATTTTAATCTATCCCATAGACATGTTAAACCTGATTGGTATGTCTAATATATGTTGTTTAAATAGTTGCTGTTTTCTTAAATTCATCGGAAAATTGAAAGGAAATTATATGTATGTAGCTGAGATGATTTCCCAGCTGGTAGATAAGTACTGAAAGCGATTC
This sequence comes from Haliotis rubra, assembly GCF_003918875.1. Lineage (NCBI taxonomy): Eukaryota > Metazoa > Mollusca > Gastropoda > Lepetellida > Haliotidae > Haliotis > Haliotis rubra. The sequence goes on from NW_025766433.1 coordinate 20,410, forward strand.
CATTGAAACTAAATTTATGAAAATTATTCTTGCACGAGTTAATTAACATGAAAGTCTATGGGGAATTCCACTATTGATGACTCACTTATGGCCAACTACTGTAGATCCACACCCGAAAGAGCTGATCACAGCTGTATGATTTTATGTTCACTCAGTGGGTGAAATTGACCTTTTACTTTTAGGCCAGTGTACATTCTTGTACTTAGACGCAGTTCCGGTGCGGCAAAAAAACCCCGAAAACATCTCTCATTCTGACGCCTGATATTCAGGGTATCAGACTGACTTTTCGCACTGATATATTGTTTTCTTATTTTAAATATATATCTACCAACTAATAGATAAATAAAACCCCCAAAACAGTCAATAACCATTACTAATTTCAGGAACTAACCAAATCTGTAAGACTTGAATTCAGTAAAATTACTTATAGGCCAAATGTAGAGATAGCATAACACATTACAATCGGTTTTATCACCCACACTGCATATTTTGACCATGGGGGGTAATACTCATTGACATGGGTTTGCTCAAATAATGAGCTGATACAGCAGTGTTGAGGAAGACTTGTAGTTATAGTTTCATAATGTCACTCTCCATTGTTGCTCTTTGCTGTTTCCTCTGATAGCTGAACTACACATTTTTATATCAACTACACATTTCCTAAATTGTTCATGCAAAGGAAATATGCATTTGCTCTCTTGACCATAATATGTTTCAGTTACATTATTTATATCAAGAGTTTCTAACTTTCAAATATAGCTGTTTGTACTCCTGCTTTCAACCCTGTCCCTTTGGACAGTCCTTGAAAAGATCAACATTTTCTATTCTCAGAGATTAAAAAGTTCTAATTTCCAATTTTGTGCATGAAAAATAATCATTTATAACTCTCATAACATTAAAAAAAGATGATACAATTGCAAAATGTAAACGATACATATTAAAACATATTTAAATTGATACTTTCAAACTAAATATCGATACAGTTTTGAATGTATCAATGATTGTACCGTCTTAGAAAAAGCATCGATGTATCATGGCATTCCTAACCTTAACAATGTTCTAGCCTACCTTTAGAATTCAGCACCACAAACTTGCAATACCCGATGAAGTAATGCCTCATGAATCTTCAAATTGTTTAAGCCTTCTCAATATTAGTACAGTTATCCTGAATGGTAGTGAGCCGATTAGTACTGTCTGCAGCAACACATGTTTTAGGTATTATCTCAATACATAATTTTTTACTATTTATAAATGTAACAAGAAATTCAAAATAGCCAATAAGAGATTAATTGATAGACATGGAATAGCCTTATATACAGATAGTCTGTATTGTGGTTCTGATCATGGAAAACTTTACAGAAAATGTAGAAATTTTGAAAACTGGCAGAATTTGCTCTTTTCACATATCAACAGGGTAATTTTCAACATTTTTAAGCTTTTCTATTGACTTTTGCACTTGAACGATGTCCCAACATTTACAATTCAAAAATTTATCCCTGCAATAATCATGTTTTTTATAGAGATATCATTTAACCCATTCAACACCGCAGGCGAATAATCGGCCACAGCGTTATGAGTCCCCAGACACCGGAGGCCGATTAATCGGCCAGGCAGTAATCACGTCAAAATGAGACATAATTTTAGGAACCTACCTGACTTTTGATTCATATATCAAATCTATCACATTTCACAATGTCTGAAAACACTTATTAAATTTCAATTTATCATATATTATCAGCAGAATTAAAATTATAAACTATTTTTCGCAATATTATTGAAAACAACGATTCTCGGACACATGCTTCGGCAGCGGGTCCACAATAACATTGTCAAAGAGCAAAGTAACGATGTTTCGAGGAAATTATTAAATAAATTGAATAAACTAATGAATAAAATCAACAACAGCATTCATAAAAGTTGTCAAACGTACATATAAAATTACTATTTCCATCTTTTTGTGCGATCATGTAATGCAAGTCAAGTCACTGACAAGTGACATCTCGGCTCTCGCCGCCTCAATCTTCACGCTCGGACACGATGTTTAATGCGAAAATACATACATGAAGCATTTTTGTCACAGGTCATAACCTAGCACGATACGTCCAATAAGTTCCATAATTTACGTATTGGTAGCGATTTCTTGCTTAATATGTTCAGAATAGCATTATTTTACCCAAAACTTTTGTCCAAATCTAAAAGATTTCGTTTACGAGGACGGTATCCATTGCCGTAATATGATTGGCTGCCTTAGGTCACGTGTCTGATTTTGACCAATCACAACCCTTATAGCAGACTGTGGCGAAAAAGCGTCATTAGAAACCAATCTTTATCCAATAAAATCGCTTCTTACAACTGTGAAAATACTCTTGGCAAGGGTACAGTGATATTGTTGATGTTCAGAGCTTTCGAACGATGCCCGACATCAAACGATTTGCCGCGCATGTTATTCATACGAAGCTTCGAAAACGGAGGTATTTTCAGTTGTTATGTCATTTTACCGAGCGGAAAGCCGCAGATATCGGGAAATAGGCGACCATACATATTGTTTAAGAAATCTTTTTATAATAATTTTCTGATTACGTAAAAATGAAAATATAAAAGAAAAAAAGGCACGGGCAATTTATGACATGTCACAAATGGAAAAAATCGCCATAGTTTTTGCTCCTTTCGTGGTTTATCTGGACGTTACAAATGTAAGCTTGCATTTTCATTCAAATATAAATTTATTTAAGTTGTAGTTGTATTATTTGAATAATATTATAAAAATAAACTTCATATTTATCAACAGTAGGATTAGATCTTTTAAATGGTGTATGGGATGTAGTAGCAATAACGTTTTACAAGCTTATAATTTCCTTCACAAACATAGGCTTCATCTATGACCTCAGAGTCTCTGGGAACTCGGTGTCATGGCAGTAAATGCCTCTGGTTGACTGGTGTTGAAAGAGTTAAATGCGTTGTTATCAAATGATTCCTGTAATTGTCAATACATTTGCATTAATGTTTCTGTGTCCTTCATACACAGTAAATTCAGCAAATGAGAACTGAAGACACCTGTATTCCATGTCAGCAGATACATTTTCTTCCTTTACCTTTTCAGGATTCAGATGTAGTATCTGTGAGAAGGTACTAAAATGTAAAGGTGGATATACTGTTCATCAGCAGATGCACTTGAAGTCAAAAGGTACCAACAGTCTTTAGTAGCTTCTTTCTAGATATCAAGATAAGTGAACACCCATAACATATATCATGATACGAAGTCACGAATGTGTTCAGCATGACCGCTTTTCATCATATTATTGGCAGGTCATTAGTAAAACAATCAAGCTTTCGCTACTAAATTCCATTGTATACAACTAGGATGTGTTGTCTAAAGGTCTGTGTTTATGATGAATAGGATGTATTGTGTTGACCATCGGGCAACTTATATATATGTATTAATATTCAGCAGACTCTTGGACAAGATATGTATATCATTATCATCAGAATGTTGGGTAACACATCCTATCTGTTATAATCACAGCCCATTGGGCAACACATCCCGTCTGCTATAATCACAGCCCATTGGGCAATGCATCCTATTTGTTATTTTTTTATACCTTTGGGCAACACATCCACTGTCATATTTTTTAACAGACCAATGGGCAACACATCCTATCTGTTATTTTACTGACCATTGGGCAACAAATCATATATATCACAAGTAGACCTTTGGGCAACACATCATATATATCACAAGTAGACCTTTGAGCAACACATCATATATATTATCAGTACATTTGGGGAACACATCATATCTATTATCAGTAGACCTTTGGGCAACACATCGATATATTATCAGTAGACCTTTGGGCAACACATCATGTGTATTATCAGTAGACTTGTGGGCAACACATCATATATAGTATCAGTAGACCTTTGGGCAACACATATATAAATTACCAGTAGACCTGTGGGCAATACATAATATAATCAGTAGACCTTTGGGCAACACATCATATATATTATCAGTAGACCTGTGGGCAACACATCATATATATTATCAGTAGACCTTTGGGCAACACATCATATATATCACAAGTAGACCTGTGGGCAACACATCATGTGTATTATCAGTAGACCTGTGGGCAACACATCATATATATCACCAGTAGACCTTTGGACAACACATCATATATATCACAAGTAGACTTGTGGGCAACACATCATATATATTATCAGTAGACCTTTGGGCAACACATCATATATATCATCAGTAGACCTGTGGGTATCACATCATACATATCACAAGTAGACCTTTGTGCAACACATCATATATATCACAAGTAGACCTTTGAGCAACACATCATGTGTATTATCAGTAGACTTGTGGGCAACACATCATATCTAGTATCAGTAGACCTTTGGGCAACACATATATAAATTACCAGTAGACCTGTGGGCAATACATAATATAATGAGTAGACCTTTAGGCAACACATAATATATATTATCAGTAGACCTTTGGGCAACACATCATATATATTATCAGTAGACCTTTGGGCAACACATCATATATATCATCAGTAGACCTGTGGGTATCACATCATACATATCACAAGTAGACCTTTGTGCAACACATCATATATATCACAAGTAGACCTTTGAGCAACACATCATATATATTATCAGTAGACATTTGGGCAACACATCATATATATTATCAGTAGACCTTTGGGCAACAGATCATATATATTATCAGTAGACCTTTGGGCAACACATCATGTGTATTATCAGTAGACTTGTGGGCAACACATCATATCTAGTATCAGTAGACCTTTGGGCAACACATATATAAATTACCAGTAGACCTGTGGGCAATACATAATATAATGAGTAGACCTTTAGGCAACACATAAAATATATTATCAGTAGACCTTTGGGCAACACATCATATATATTATCAGTAGACCTTTGGGCAACACATCATATATATTGTCAGTAGACCCTTGGGCAACACATCTTGTATAATACCAGTAGACCTTTGGGCAACACCTTATATGTATTATGAGTAGTCCTGTGGGCAATACATCATGTATATTATTTGAAGACTATTTGGCAAAACGTCATGTATATTATCAGTAGACCTTTGGGCAATACATATATACAATCAGTAGAACCTGTGGGCAACACATCATATGTATTATCAGTACATCATTGGGCAACACATCTTACAATCAGTAGAACCTGTGGGCAACATATCATATGTATTATCAGTACACCTTTGGGCAACACATCCTACAATTTGTAGACCTGTGGGCAACATATCATATGTATTATCAGTACACTTCTGGCAACACATCCTACAATCAGTAGACATGTGGGCAACACATCAATGTATTATCAGTACACCTTTGGGCAACAAATCCTACAATCAGTAGACCTGTGGGCAACACATATGTATTATCAGTACACCTTTGGGCAACACATCTTACAATCAGTTAACCTGTGGGCAACACATCATATGTATTATCAGTACACCTTTGGGGAACACATCCTACAATCAGTAGACCTGTGGGATCACATCATATGTATTATCAGTACACCTATGGGCAACACATCCTACAATCAGTAGACCTTTGGGCAACACATCATATATATTATCAGTAGACCTTTGGGCAACACATCATTTGTATTATCAGTAGACTTGTGGGCAACACATCATATATAGTATCAGTAGACCTTCGGGCAACACATATATAAATTACCAGTAGACCTGTGGGCAATACATAATATAATCAGTAGACCTTTGGGCAACACATCATATATATTATCAGTAGACCTTTGGGCAACACATCATTTATATTATCAGTAGACCTTTGGGCAACACATCATATATATTATCAGTAGACCTTTGGGCAACACCTTATATGTATTATCAGTAGACCTGTGGGCAATACATCATGTATATTATCTGAAGACTATTTGGCAAAACATCATGTATATTATCAATAGACCTGTGGGCAATACATATATACAATCAGTAGACCTGTGTTCAACAAATCATATATATCACAAGTAGACCTGTGGGCAACACATCATATATATTATCAGTAGACCTGTGGGCAACACATCATATATATCACAAGTAGACTTGTGGGCAACACATCATATATATTATCAGTAGACCTTTGGGCAACACATCATATATATTATCAGTAGACCTGTGGGTATCACATCATACATATCACAAGTAGACCTTTGTGCAACACATCATATATATCACCAGTAGACATTTGAGCAACACATCATATATATTATCAGTAGACATTTGGGCAACACATCATATATATTATCAGTAGACCTTTGGGCAACAGATCATATATATTATCAGTAGACCTTTGGGCAACACATCATGTGTATTATCAGTAGACTTGTGGGCAACACATCATATATAGTATCAGTAGACCTTTGGGCAACACATATATAAATTACCAGTAGACCTGTGGGCAATACATAATATAATGAGTAGACCTTTAGGCAACACATCATATGTATTATCAGTACACCTATGGGCAACACATCTTACAATCAGTAGACCTTTGGGCAACACATATATATTATCAGTAGACCTTTGGGCAACACATCATATATATCACAAGTAGACCTGTGGGCAACACATCATATATATTATCAGTAGACCTTTGGGCAACACATCATATATATTATCAGTAGACCCTTGGGCAACACATCATATATATTATCAGTAGACCTTTGGACATCACATCATATATATCACAAGTAGACCTTTGGGCAACACATCATATATATCACAAGTAGACCTTTGAGCAACATATCATATATATTGCCAGTAGACCTTTGGGCAACACATATATAAATTACCGGTAGACCTTTGGGCAATACATAATATAATCAGTAGACCTTTGGGCAACACATCATATATATTATCAGTAGACCTTTGGGCAACACATCATATGTATTATCAGTAGACCCTTGGGCACCACATCTTATATAATACCAGTAGACCTTTGGGCAACACCTTATATGTATTATCAGTAGACCTGTGGGCAATACATCATGTATATTATCTGAAGACTATTTGGCAAAACATCATGTATATTATTAGTAGACCTTTGGGCAATACATATATACAATCAGTAGAACCTGTGGGCAACACATCTTATGTATTATCAGTACATCATTGGGCAACACATCTTACAATCAGTAGAACCTGTGGGCAACATATCATATGTATTATCAGTACACCTTTGGGCAACACATCCTACAATTTGTAGACCTGTGGGCAACACATCATATGTATTATCAGTACACTTTTGGGCAACACATCCTACAATCAGTAGCCATGTGGGCAACACATCAATGTATTATCAGTACACCTTTGGGCAACAAATCCTACAATCAGTAGACCTGTGGGCAACACATATGTATTATCAGTACACCTTTGGGCAACACATCTTACAATCAGTTAACCTGTGGGCAACACATCATATGTATTATCAGTACACCTTTAGGGAACACATCCTACAATCAGTAGACCTGTGGGATCACATCATATGTATTATCAGTACACCTAAGGGCAACACATCCTACAATCAGTAGACCTTTGGGCAACACATCATATATATTATCAGTAGACCTTTGGGCAACACATCATATATATCACAAGTAGACCTGTGGGCAACACATCATATATATTATCAGTAGACCGGTGGACACCACATCATATATATCACAAGTAGACCTGTGGGCAACACATCATATATATTATCAGTAGACCTTTGGGCAACACATTATATATATTATCAGTAGACCTTTGGGCAACACATCATATATATCACAAGTAGACCTGTGGGCAACACATCATATATATTATCAGTAGACCTTTGGGCAACACATTATATATATTATCAGTAGACCTTTGGGCAACACATCATATATATCACAAGTAGACCTGTGGGCAACACATCATATATATTATCAGTAGTCCTGTGGGCAACACATCATATATATCACCAGTAGACCTTTGGGCACCACATCATATATATCACAAGTAGACCTTTGGGCAACACATCATGTGTATTATCAGTAGACCTGTGGGCAACACATCATAAATGTCACGAGTAGACCTTTAGACAACACATCATATATATCACAAGTAGACCTGTGGGCAACACATCATGTAAATTATCAGTAGACCTGTGGGCAACACATCATAAATATCACGAGTAAACCTTTGGACAACACATCATATATATCACAAGTAGACCTGTGGGCAACACATCATGTAAATTATCAGTAAACCTGTTGGCAACACATCATATATATCACCAGTAGACCTTTGGGCAACAGATCATATATATCACAAGTAGACCAGTGGGCAACACATCATATATATTATCAGTAGACCTTTGGGCAACTCATCATGTATATTATCAGTAGACCTTTGGGCAACACATCATATATATTATCAGTAGACCTTTGGGCAACACATCATATATATTATCAGTAGACTTTTGGGCAACACATCCTACAATTTGTAGACCTGTGGGCAACATATCATATGTATTATCAGTACACTTCTGGCAACACATCCTACAATCAGTAGACATGTGGGCAACACATCAATGTATTATCAGTACACCTTTGGGCAACAAATCCTACAATCAGTAGACCTGTGGGCAACACATATGTATTATCAGTACACCTTTGGGCAACACATCTGTACAATCAGTTAACCTGTGGGCAATACATCATATGTATTATCAGTACACTATTTGGGGAACACATCATGTATACAATCAGTAGACCTGTGGGATCACATCATATATATTATCAGTACACCTATGGGCAACACATCCTACAATCAAGTAGACCTTTGGGCAACACATCATATATATTATCAGTAGACCTTTGGGCAACACATCATTTGTATTATCAGTAGACTTGTGGGCAACACATCATATATATAGTATCAGTAGACCTTCGGGCAACACATATATAAATTACCAGTAGACCTGTGGGTATCAATACATAATATAATCAGTAGACCTTTGGGCAACACATCATATATATTATCAGTAGACCTTTGGGCAACACATCATATATATTATCAGTAGACCTTTGGGCAACACATCATATATATTATCAGTAGACCTTTGGGCAACACATCATATATATTATCAGTAGACCTGTGGGCAATACATCATGTATATTATCTGAAGACTATTTGGCAAAACATCATGTATATTATCAATAGACCTTTGGGCAATACATATATACAATCAGTAGACCTGTGGGCAACACATCATATATATCACAAGTAGACCTTTGGGCAACACATCATATATATTATCAGTAGACCTGTGGGCAACACATCATATATATCACAAGAGACTTGTGGGCAACACATCATGTATATTATCAGTAGACCTTTGGGCAACACATCATATGTATTATCAGTAGACCTGTGGGTATCACATCATACATATCACAAGTAGACCTTTGTGCAACACATCATATATATTATCAGTAGACATTTGGAGCAACACATATATATTATCAGTAGACCTTTGGGCAACACATCATCATATATTATCAGTAGACCTTTGGGCAACAGATCATATATATTATCAGTAGACCTTTGGGCAACACATCATAGTGTATTATCAGTAGACCTTTTGGGCAACACATCATATACAATCAGTAGACCTTTGGGGATCACATCATATAAATTATCAGTAGACCTGTGGGCAATACATAATATAATCAGTAGACCTTTGGGCAACACATCATATGTATTATCAGTACACCTATGGGCAACACATCTTACAATCAGTAGACCTTTGGGCAACACATATATATTATCAGTAGACCTTTGGGCAACACATCATATATATCACAAGTAGACCTGTGGGCAACACATCATATATATTATCAGTAGACCTTTGGGCAACACATCATATATATTATCAGTAGACCCTTGGGCAACACATCATATATATTATCAGTAGACCTTTGGACATCACATCATATATATCACAAGTAGACCTTTGGGCAACACATCATATATATCACAAGTAGACCTTTGAGCAACATATCATATATATTGCCAGTAGACCTTTGGGCAACACATATATAAATTACCGGTAGACCTTTGGGCAATACATAATATAATCAGTAGACCTTTGGGCAACACATCATATATATTATCAGTAGACCCTTGGGCACCACATCTTATATAATACCAGTAGACCTTTGGGCAACACCTTATATGTATTATCAGTAGACCTGTGGGCAATACATCATGTATATTATCTGAAGACTATTTGGCAAAACATCATGTATATTATCAGTAGACCTTTGGGCAATACATATATATCATACAATCTGTGGGCTACACATCATATGTAATATCACTACACCTTTGTGCAACACATCCTTCAATCTGTAGACCTGTGGGCAACACATCATATGTATTATCAGTACATCATTGGGCAACACATCTTACAATCAGTAGAACCTGTGGGCAACATATCATATGTATTATCAGTACACCTTTGGGCAACACATCCTACAATTTGTAGACCTGTGGGCAACACATCATATGTATTATCAGTACACTTTTGGGCAACACATCCTACAATCAGTAGCCATGTGGGCAACACATCAATGTATTATCAGTACACCTTTGGGCAACAAATCCTACAATCAGTAGACCTGTGGGCAACACATATGTATTATCAGTACACCTTTGGGCAACACATCTTACAATCAGTTAACCTGTGGGCAACACATCATATGTATTATCAGTACACCTTTAGGGAACACATCCTACAATCAGTAGACCTGTGGGATCACATCATATGTATTATCAGTACACCTAAGGGCAACACATCCTACAATCAGTAGACCTTTGGGCAACACATCATATATATTATCAGTAGACCTTTGGCAACACATCATATATATCACAAGTAGACCTGTGGGCAACACATCATATATATTATCAGTAGACCTGTGGACACCACATCATATATATCACAAGTAGACCTGTGGGCAACACATCATATATATTATCAGTAGACCTTTGGGCAACACATTATATATATTATCAGTAGACCTTTGGGCAACACATCATATATATCACAAGTAGACCTGTGGGCAACACATCATATATATTATCAGTAGACCTTTGGGCAACACATTATATATATTATCAGTAGACCTTTGGGCAACACATCATATATATCACAAGTAGACCTGTGGGCAACACATCATATATATTATCAGTAGTCCTGTGGGCAACACATCATATATATCACCAGTAGACCTTTGGGCACCACATCATATATATCACAAGTAGACCTTTGGGCAACACATCATGTGTATTATCAGTAGACCTGTGGGCAACACATCATAAATGTCACGAGTAGACCTGTAGACAACACATCATATATCACAAGTAGACCTGTTGGGCAACACATCATGTAAATTACCAGTAGACCTGTGGGCAACACATCATAAATATCACGAGTAAACCTTTGGACAACACATCATATATATCACAAGTAGACCTGTGGGCAACACATCATGTAAATTATCAGTAAACCTGTTGGCAACACATCATATATATCACCAGTAGACCTTTGGGCAACAGATCATATATATCACAAGTAGACCAGTGGGCAACACATCATATATATTATCAGTAGACCTTTGGGCAACTCATCATGTATATTATCAGTAGACCTTTGGGCAACACATCATATATATTATCAGTAGACCTTTGGGCAACTCATCATGTATATTATCAGTAGACTTGTGGGCAACACATCATATATAGTATCAGTAGACCTTCGGGCAACACATATATAAATTACCAGTAGACCTGTGGGCAATACATAATATAATCAGTAGACCTTTGGGCAACACATCATATATATTATCAGTAGACCTTTGGGCAACACATCATATATATTATCAGTAGACCTTTGGGCAACACATCATATATATTATCAGTAGACCTTTGGGCAACACCTTATATGTATTATCAGTAGACCTGTGGGCAATACATCATGTATATTATCTGAAGACTATTTGGCAAAACATCATGTATATTATCAATAGACCTGTGGGCAATACATATATACAATCAGTAGACCTGTGTTCAACAAATCATATATATCAGTAGGACCTGTGGGCAACACATCATCATATATTATCAGTAGACCTTGGGCAACACATCATATATATCATCAGTAGACTTGTGGGCAACACATCATATATATCATCAGTAGACCTTTGGAGCAACACATCATATATATTATCAGTAGACCTGTGGGCAACACATCATATATCATTATCACAAGTAGACCATTGTAGCAATCAGTAGACATATGGGCAACACATCCCTAGATCATAGACCGCAACACATCATATATATTATCAGTAGACATTTGGGCAACACATCATATATATATTATCAGTAGACCTATGGGCAACAGATCATATATATTATCAGTAGACCTTTGGGCAACACATCCTACAATCAGTGTATAAGCAACACATATCAGTAGACTTGTGGGCAACACATCATATCAGCGGGTAGTATCAGTAGACCTTTGGGCAACACATATATAAATTACCAGTAGACCTGTGGGCAACACATAATATAATCAGTAGACCTTTAGGCAACACATAATATATATTATCAGTACACCTTTGGGCAACACATCATATATATTGTCAGTAGACCTTTGGGCAAACACATCATATATATTATCAGTAGACCCTTGGGCAACACATCTACAATCATATAATACCAGTAGACCTTTGGGCAACACCTTATATGTATTCCTACAATCAGTAGACCTGTGGGCAACACATCCTACAATAGTATTATCTGAAGACTATTTGGCAAAACATCATGTATGTATTATCAGTAGACCTTTGGGCACATCCTACAATCAGTATATATACAATACAATCAGTAGACCTGTGGGCAACACATCATATGTAATATCACTACACCTTTGGGCAACACATCCTTCAATCTGTAGATCAGTGGGCAACAAGACATCTTATGTATTATCAGTACATCATATTATCAGTAAACCTTTGGGCAACACATCTTACAATCAGTAGAATCTTGTGGGCAACACATATCATATCAAGACATCCACCACAATCAGTAGACCTTTGGGCAACACATCCTACAATTTCAGTAGACCTGTGGGCAACACATATGTATTATCAGTACACTTTTGGGCAACACATCCTACAATCAGTAGAGCAACACATCCTACAATCAGTAGACCTGGGCAACACATCAATAATATGGGCAATCATATGTACACCTTTGGGCAACACATCCTACAATCAGTAGATCAGTGGGCAACACATATGTATTATCAGTACACCTTTGGGCAACACATCCTACAATCAGTAGACCAGTGGGCAACACATCATATGTATTATCAGTACACCTTTGGGCAACACATCCTACAATCAGTAGACCTGTGGGATCACATCATTATGTACATTATCAGTACACCTAAGGGCAACACATCCTACAATCAGTAGACCTTTGGGCAACACATCATATCAGTATTATCAGTATTACCTTTGGCAACACATCATATATAGTAGATCATCAGTAGACCTGTGGGCAACACATCACACATATTATCAGTAGACCTGTGGGACACAACATCATATATATCATCAAGTAGACCTTGGGCAACTACATCAGTATATATATTATCAGTAGACCTTTGGGCAACACATATATATATTATCAGTAGACCAGTGGGCAACACATCATATATATTATCATTACACCTTTGGGCAACACATCATATATATTATCAGTAGATCTTTGGGCAACACATTATATATATTATCAGTAGACCTTTGGGCAACACACCATATATGTATTACAATCAGTAGACCTTTGGGCAACACATCATATATATTATCAGTAGACCTGTTTGCACACACATCCTACAATCAGTAGACCGTTGGGCACCACATCATATATATTATCAGTACACCTTTGGACACCAGGGCACACATGTGTACAATCAGTAGACCAGTGGGCAACACATCATAAATGTCACAATCAGTAGACCTTTAGACAACACATCCTATATATCACAAGGAGACCTGTGGGCAACACATCATGTAAATTATCAGTACACCTGTGGGCAACACATCCTACATATCAGTAGATCAGTGGGCAACATATCCTACAATCAGTAGACCTGTGGACAACACATGCTACAATCAGTAGACCGTTGGGTAACACATCCTACAATCAGTAGACCGTTGGGCAACACATATGTATTATCAGTAGACCTTTGGGCAGCACATCCTACAATCAGTAGATCAGTGGGCAGCACATCCTACAATCAGTAGACCGTTGGGCAACACATATTTATTATCAGTACACCTTTGGGCAACACATCCTACAATCAGTAGATCAGTGGGCAACACATCCTACAATCAGTAGACTGTTGGGCAACACATATGTATTATCAGTAAACCTTTGGGCAACACATCCTACAATCAGTAGATCAGTGTGCAACACATATGTATTATCAGTACACCTTTGGGCAACACATCCTACAATCAGTAGACCGTTGGGCAACACATCCTACAATCAGTAGACCTGTGGGCAAGACATCCTACAATCAGTAGATCAGTGGGCAACACATCATGTATATTATCAGTAGACCTTTTGACACAACACATCATGTACATTATCAGTAGATCTGTGGGCAACACATATATATTATCAGTAGACCTTTGGGCAACACATCATATATATCAGTAGACCGTTAGGGCAACACATCATATATACAATCAGTAGACCTGTTGGGCAAACACATCCTACATATCACAAGTAGACCGTTGGGCAACATCATATATATTATCAGTACACCTTTGGGCAACACATCCTACAATCAGTAGATCAGTGGGCAACACATCCTACAATCAGTAGACCTGTGGGCAACACATCCTACAATCAGTAGACCGTTGGGCAACACATATGTATTATCAGTACACCTTTGGGAAACACATATACATGGTCAGTGGACCTTTGGGCAACACATCATATATATAGTATATACCATGCTCTCTGTAGTTCACCTGTCTACAGTCAAATTTTATTCAAACTTTGTATTCCTTAAGAGGCCATTTAACTAATCAGTTTGTAATCTAGTTATATTATATGGATAAGTGGAGTTTGGTTGTCACACTGTGCACTCAGCTGTAGTATTAAATCATACATACTAAAGGATTGAGATTTCTTCCTTGCAGTCTGTATTGACTGATGTCAGTTATGATTCAACATTTCAAATGATATATGTCATACCTGGACTGGAGATGCATAAGTGGTGTTCTTGCCGGGAAAGGACAATTAGGACCCTTCATACATATAAATATAGGGTCAGTTTTATATGAATTATAGGGTCACACTCAGAGATTATCATATACAATTTGAAACATGATTGACCAGGCATTGTTATTGAAATACAAATGATTTGCTCTGTCTACTGAGTAAGTCAGTGCGCATTTCAAGTTTTCCCCCACACTTTCTGAAGAAGAAGATGAGCTCTCAGTTATCACTAAAGCAAGTGATCATGGTGATGTCATGCATTCTATCAAGGTGTTATTACATTCCATGGTGAACTCATAGCATTCCAGACCTTTCTCATGTCTCACAACTTTGAAAGTCACCTAGATAGATAGAAATTATAAAACGACAGATCATGTTTGTATTCTACAATGTCAGTACATACCGTATGTTTCTAGATTTGTAAGTTTCATTGAGTAGTCAATGCCAAAATTGTTAACATTTCAAACCTCAAGCTGAACTCTGTCTGTTCCAAATGTAATTTCTGTTTATCAAATACCAACAAAACTCTCAAATCTGAAAACATACCATCTCTTTTTTCTAACTAGATAACTAACCCTTAGCCTTCAGCACTGCTAGAACTTGGCTGACATACTGCAGACATATGTCATCAACTGGTTCCAATTGCATCATGCATGACATGTAGGAGATTTGGAGAAAAATCACTGAACCAATTGTATGCAGAATTTTATGAAGTTTGGTTTAGAAGTTAGCGAATCAGATATCTTTTATTTTGTTTGCATTATTTTCAGTTCAGACCTTTGTTTTACAAAACCTAATGCTGCCATTTTAGTCCATCAAAGTGTTGTTTAATCAATATTTCTTTTGTTCAATTACTTTTTGTTGCTGTGATTATTTTATCATTGCTGTAATAATTTCTCTGAGTATATACCAAAAACACGCATGTTGTTGCATATTAATTACGTCAATGTTTTGTTTCATCATCATTTGACTTTGTTTGTAAAGCACTAAGCAATAAAGTTAACCAGGTACCTATCTGGACATCCTCTCCCTACTTTCCCTTTCAGTGGTGTCCAGTCTCTATCTGCTTAATGAAGCGATTCACTCTCAATACTAGTGTTGACAGGCGGTGGGGTAGCCTAGGCTTAAAGCGTTAGCTTCTTGTCATGCTGAAGGCCCCGGGTTCGATTCCCCAGATGGGTTCAATGTGTGAAGCCCATTTTGGTGTCCCCTTACCCTGATATTGCTGGAATATAGCTAAAAGCGGCGTAAAACTAAACTCACTCACAAGCAAGTGTTGACCCTTGTTTCTCCTCATAGACATTGGCAGTCACTCCCATTCAATTTTCAGCCATGTTACGAGATTTTAAAGTTTCAATACTCAAAGGCTCCATCCTTATAGAACTATTTATATTCTACCTTATTGCAAAGTTAATTTAAGGACTATACGTTGTTATATTGAATATTGCAGTGATTAGAAACTAACATGGACTACTCACACACTTTGCTAAGGATCACAAAAATTCCCAACTTTACTTCAACATAGATATATAATTTGATATTGTATCCATTTAAAACTGGATAAATAGTAATATAGTAAACCTCTTCTTTAGGCAAACATCTACTTTAATCTAACCTTATGCACTTGATACATGAGTAACTGATAAAATGTGGTTTTAATGGCACCAATCAACCATTTTGCAAATCATGGAAAAGAGTCATTTATTAAGTTCACAACACCTGTCAATAGCAGGTATGGGATCCACAAGATCAAATGAGCTAAATCTTAAAATGGCAAAATGTTAATTTGTCCTAATAAAACCTTTTAAGTTGGGAGTTGGGTAAAGGCTATAGGACTAGAAGCTGAGTGGTGATACTCACTGAATTGTACCTTTGATGTTTTAACATAATTTTGAAAAACTTTGTCATATTTCAGAAAAGGAGACAGTTCAGGCATTTCTACAGATTTCCAAGCGTGAATGCTCTTATGTCCAGCTGAGAACAAAAATGATGAACAAGCAGGAAAGTACAGCAGCTTATCAAGGGGAAGGAAGATGGCTAAGTAACATTTCAAGAATAAGATTAACTTAAAAGCATGCAGATGATTTCTATGGGATGCCGGCGAAGTTGGGAATTCACTTTCCCAGTAAAGTACAGGATACTATGTAGCTAGTACTTTGCTGGTGTGTGCTTTGAACCCACCCCTCAACAGAACTCATACTAATCAAAGCAAATTTAACCTCGACGAATGTTGCCAGTCGGCAACTCAAGTTCCAGAGGAGTGTAAATGCAAAAAATTACAAATTTAAAATTAAGTTATGTAAAATAAGAATGTCAAAACCATTTGGCTTTGTAATGAAATCGTGTCTTTCTAAACCGGCAAATCTTTTCTTTCTTTGTTCCCATTCATTGGTTCGCACTGTGGTGGATTATTATTCCATTTTCTATGCGGAGTGGCGGTGGATGGTGGTAGTGCAGCACCTCGCAGATCCAGCGCAGTAGTCTATTTCAAACAATGCGTCGATAGTATTCAAGGGACTCGGCGATTAGATTGGAAGTGGTACGGTTGTGTGCCTAAGCCCAGTTTATTCAGGAGTCGCTCTGGTATGGCTAAGGTGGGCTATAGGAGAACCCGGAATAGTCCCTGACTGAAGCCCCAACTGGGCTTCGCAAGCTGTAATTTTTTGGTTCAGACCAGATCGTAGGCAAAAATATCAGAGCTCGGAGCTCCTGTGCCTTTACATGAGTCGTCTGGTATGCTCTCAGTGTACGATAGGCGAAACCCGAATAGTCCCGACTGGCTCAAAATGGGCTGTGTTTAAATTTTGGTATTCGTGACTTCATGCATCGTATGAGTACCTTATGTCGGAGCCCAGTTTATTCCAGGAGTTGTCTGGCATGCCCCAATGTATGATAAGAGAACGGGAATAACTCTAATTGGCCCAAATGGGCTGTGTTTCTAAATTCAGATTCGGAGCAGACATCAGGAAAAAGATTAGCGTCGGAGCCCCAGTTTATTCAGGAGTTGTCTGCGGCGCCTTGCGTATGATAGGGAGAACGGGGAATAATCTCTACCGCCTCAAAATGGGCTGTGTTTAGGTGATATCTGCATCTGGTGACATCGGGTAAAACCACCTTAGGAGCCCCAGAAGTTTATTCCAGGAGTCGCCCGTGTATGCCCCAGTCAGTGTGATAAGAGAACGTAGCCTAGTCCCCGACTTAATTTCAAAAATGGCCGCGTGCTTAGGGTGATATTCGCACTCCAGACATCGGGTAAAACCAACGTAGGAGCCCCAGCTTTATTCAGGGAGTCGTCTGGTGGCCACGCCGCCCCCAAATGTGATAAGAGAATGGAAATAGTCCCGACTGACGCAAAATGGGCAGTGTTTAAAACGTATTCGAGCAGACATCGCGGGTAAATATTAGTGTCGGAGCCCCAGTTTATTCCAGAGTCAGTTCTTGCGCCTCAGGTGTATGAGAAGCAAACCGGAATAATCCCGACTGGCTCAAAATGGGCTGTAGGCTTAAATGGTATTCAGACCATACATCGTGGGCGAGTATCTATGTCGGAGTTCAGCCGGTTCAGGAGTTGTCTGGTATGCCCTCAATGTGTGATAAGAGAACGGGAATAGTCCCGACTGACGCAAAATGGGCTGCGTTTAAGATCTGTATTCGAGCAGACATCAGGAAAAGATTTAGGTGTCGGAGTTCCAGTTTTATTCAGGTATCGTCTGGTAAATACCGGTATGATAGAGAACGGGAACAATCCCTTGCACCGCCTCAAAATGTAATGTGCGTTAGGGTGGATAATTCAGACCAGACATCGGGTAAGTAAATCCTCAATGTCGGAGCCCCCAGTTTATTCAGGAGCCGCCCGGTATGCCTCAGTGTATGATAGGCGAACCGGAATAGGCCCCAACTGGCACCAAATGGGCTCAGGTTTAAAGCCTATTCTGTATCCATGGCATCGTGGGCGAGATTATCTATGTCGGAGCTCCAGTTCATTCGAAAGGAGTTAACTGGCATGCTCCCCACTGTATGATAAGAGAGAACGGGAATAATCCCAACTGGCTCAAAAATGGGCTGTGCTTAAATTGTATTCGGAGCAGACATCAGGAAAATATTAGTGTCGGGGCCCCAGCCGGTTCAGGTGTCGTCTGGTATGCCCTTCCCAGTGTATGATAGGAGAACGGGAATAATCCCGGACCGGCCTGTACCGGCTGTGCTTTAGGGTGATATTCAGACCGGTGACATCGTGGGTAAAACCAGTGTCGGAGCCCCAGTTTCTATATCCAGGAGTCGTCTGGTATGCCTCAATGCGTGATAAGCAGGAACGTAGCCTGGTCCTGACTGACGCAAAATGGCTGTATGTTTAGTGATAATCTGTGCATTCCGACATCAGCAAAATATCAAAGTGTCGGAGTTCGTGCTTATTCAGGAGTCGTCTGGTATGCCTCAGCGTATGCGAGGAGAGCTTGGAATAGTCCTGACTGACTCAAAATGGCCAGTTTTTAAATTGGTATTCAGATCATACATCGTATGAGTATCTATGCCGTAGCCAAGTATACGTATATTCAGGAGTCATCTGGTATGCCTCAATGTATGATAATAGAACGGGAATAATCCCCGCCCGCCTGTAAAATGGGCTGTGTTTAAATTGTATCGGTGCTGACATCAGGAATATATTAGTGTCGGAGCCCTGCAGTTTGGTCTGGTATCGTCTGGTATACCTCAGTGTATGATAGAGATAACAACTTTTATTAGAGGCGACGTTGATATTATGATTCTTGTACCGTGTAAACGGTACAAGAAATCTGCATCAAAACGTCGCACTCTCACGATATAAAACAGCTTGTTATCCATAAAAACTTGTTCCATATTGTAAATGTCTCTAACTTCTAAAATGCCATACTCCAACAAAGTTCTGGATAGGTAATACCCGGAATAATCCTGGACTGGCTCAAAATGGGCCCTTTTAGATGGTAATTCAGAATGTAAGACATCGTGGCAAAACCCAAATGTCGGTCGAATAGG
>NW_025766434.1:0-40718 GCF_003918875.1 Haliotis rubra
TTACATATTTGATACAATCCTCAGTGCTCCCAAGATGAAAAAAATCATTTTTTCTATTGTGTACAGAGGGAGGTTGGATAGCCTACTGGTTGAAGCGTACAATTTATGAAATAGATGTAATGCGCCTTAGGTGTCTTAAAATGGTGTTATCACACACACTCACTCACTTACTCATGCTGAATGTGTCGACATATATACTATCCCAAAAAAGAAACGCATAGGCCAGAAATCTGTTGCGAAAATGTTGTATTTTCAAACATGTATAACTCGTCCACATATAGGCTTTAGCGCAAGAATTGTTACACCAGTTTAGAAGAAGGCAATGTCTATACAACCAAGTGGATACTTTTACATAACGGAGACGTTGAGCGCGATGGTGACGACGTAGCACGGTCCCGACGTCGGGTCTCCTGGCTCTCAGGCCAATCTCTTTCAACCTGTTCCGTACAGTTTGACCTAGTCTGTCTCACAGTCCCTGAACCACATTATTTTCCCTACTGCCAAGCCCTCTCTGCAGTGCTAAAGCCCTAAATAAAGCAAGTCTAGATTTCCTCAGCTCTGGTCTCCCTAGGGCTCCTTTTCAGTATAAATGGGCTTGTTTGTTACTATCAAAATTATATATATTCAGAGACTAAGCCTTAGTCTAAGTTTGACCGGATATCCTCCGAAGTCCAGGCACCCTGGCTGGTATTCTCTCACCCGTGGCAGTACGATTACGCAAATGTAGTACCCGGATGTACCGATCTTGGGCTCCAGTGGTGACTCGAAGTCTGCCTGTACGGGGACGGTCATTTGTTATACCTGTTTGGTTGTAACGAGCTGCAAGCCGTGATATATCGTGCTCAGACTAACATTCAGACACCTGGCAACAGAAGATTGGTAATCTCCAGCGCGTATTCTTTCAATGGCGATGTTCCGTGTCGCAGAGTCAAGACGTGGCGTAGTGATTTGACATTGAAACTCCATCAAAACGAATAGAATGCTGGAACTGGAAGGTGATTTTTGTTGCGTTATGGCGATGCGTCTTTAATCCTTGTAAGAAATCTCATCAAAATCAATATTTTTCAGGTAAAGTCGATTTTCTACTTGTGGAATTGTGTAAAATCATGTTATCAACACTTTTGTTACACATTTTGACGATTGTTTGAACACAATAGGTAATTAATAGATTTCGTAAAATGCAAAATGCCTATGCGTTTCTTTTTTGGGATAGTATATATTCTTTGACAATTAACAAATTTTTCTGTCCCAGACCTGAACGCACCAAGAAAATGGAATGTCAGACACCAGATTACAGGCGTGCATGACGCATCGTTTGTCCTTGGTGGGGCTATTGTTCTTTCTAATGATAAATATACCTAACTAAGATCGTTATGTTATTTAACGGACCCCGAGGATGTCATCAGAGGCAATGCAGCATCACCCTCAATTATCCAGTGTTTGACATCTGCAGTCTGTTATGAACGATAATACACACCGTTGATGGTGTTTGATCACCATCCCATTCCCTTTGAACCCGTTACGAATATATGAGTAGGGAGCATTACGTGATGTAGAAGTAGTTACAATTTTGATGAAACACACGTTCACGAGTATGATAGATAGAGAATTATGAATGCCTTAAACCACTGGTCCATTCAACCCGCTTACCTACTGCTTTGTGATCTGTCTGTAACAGTGTTAACCATCAGTCGATGGTTACATTTCATTCCAAAGCAACCGCCTATGTGGTGTTGTGGCTAGAGCGTCCGCCCGGAGAGCGGAAGGTCGCGGGTTCGATCCCCGACCACGTCGTACCAAAAGATTTTAAAATATGGTACTTGTTGGTCCCTGCCTGGCGCTCGGCATTAATGGGTACAACAAGTCCTGGTCGGCTCGGAGTCAGTATAATGTGTCTGGGTGGGGTATTCATGCTTCACTGCGGCATGGTATCTAGTGGGCTAGCACTATAAAACCAGCTGAATTCTGGGCTAGTACAAGCAGCCGCACATACACATACACACACGCATGCACGTCGTCATATGAGCGAAATATTCTCAAGCACGACGTTAAACCCAATTTCACCTCACCTCATTCCAAAGCCGTTCAGCCTGAAAACAGGTTATGTCGCTAGCAGAAGTACATGTACCACTTCAAAGACTCGGTGAGGTCAATGTAAAGCTGTCTTCAACATGACAATTATGCGATGTAGTGATTGTAGTCTATAGGGATGTTATGCCCTCGTACATCTGTGATATTACCTACCTGCACGTGTAATAAACCTTGCTAAATTGACCTTACTCTGTATTCCATCCAAAGCATCCCATTATAAAGACTCGCTGTGGTGAATGGAAGGCAGTCATGAAGATGGTGGTCTGGGTCTGGCGAGTGACTCTGTACGTCGAGCAATTAAAACACGTCATTTTGGACTGGAGCGGTGTGGTAGCCTAATTGTTAAAACGTTTGCTCTGTACACTGAAGACCGAGGTTCGAGTTCCCACATACTTACAACGTCTGAAGCCCATTTCGTGTGTCGCCCGCCTTGATGTTGCCGAATTATTGCTAAACGCGGCGTAAAATTATACTCACTCCCTAATTCAGCACTTGGTGGTGATTTTTATTTCGTTTCTGTAGCTGCATCAACGTGCTCAGTTGACAGTACAGCAGTTTCTATTGAAGAAAATCAATTGATTTGATTATGTCTCTCACATAAAAATGTTACATTTAATTGTTTTTGAGGATTACATGAGAGCTATGTACCTTTACCCTTTGGCTGTTCTTCCTTTAAATTGAGGAAAAATAAATTTCGACAAGGATGATATATTGAGTTCAATACCAATTATCCCTGTGTGATTTCAGAGTGGGGAATCGGCATCCAGTTCCTCATACTTGGTGGTAACTGCCTAAAACGTGTGTTGCCTAAATCAGCCATATGAAATGAGGTGTGTGAAAAGAGCCCTCTGAATAGGTTGTCTAAAATGGGCTGTCCTACCCTGGACCTGAGTGCATGTAATTGTAACCCGATGGTCCCGAACATGGTCTTGCTTTCAGTCACAAATTCATAACAAACCTTAAGCAGTGATTCATTGTTTCCTGAAAGTGATTCATTGATGCTGGGCTCGCGTCACCTCCAATATCCATCCAGTATAGCTCAGGATCATTCTGCTGCCTTTCGGTCAGCCGAAAGGGAAATTACGTTCAGGACAAATCGAATAACGATGACTTTACCGACCACAATAATGCCGGCTTGAATCCCCACCGGCAAAATAGAGATCCACGATTAAACGTTTAAATGAAATTCGATAAATAAAAATGTATCTTCCTCATTCGTTATTCTTCGTCAAACCTTCGTGATATCCTAATTTGGTGTTGAACTAGATAACGGTATTTGTACCCCTCATTCAAACAACTCACAATTGATCATGATGTCGTCTGCTCCCACGCACGTAACCTCCGTTTTCGCGCCATTTCGTATTGGATGTGTTGTGAATAAAGAAGATAGAGCTGACAACCATGATGGATAAAGAGTGAGAATTTTTAATCTACCAAGAGATTTGCCAATAAATCAAAGACTACTCGTGCCCCTCAAAACTATTGGATCTTTTGATGTTTAACGCCCCCTCTCATTGGTAGTTCAGAAAAATGGAACGCAAGAAACGTATCATGGAAGCGTATCACTCATGAATAAGTATCATAATCCGGATCCTTATTACTGCTAAGGGAGGTAACTATGTACTTAAAACAATGGTGCCTTAAACAACACTCAAATACCCCTACCCCCTAATGTCTGTCAGATCACTTGTGGAGTAATGGAGTCTGACGGAAGAGAAACGTCACTTGATGCAGCACTAAACTTGATAGTGATGAATGCGGAACTCTAACATGACACATATATGAGAGGCAATTTCCGTAGTAATCATTTGAAAGGATGAATGTTTTTCACGATAGTTTTCAGCATGAGGAGCTGATAACACTGGCTCTCTGCTAGTGATGGATTGGACGTCTTTGAGACATAAACGCAAGTTTCAATCAAATGAGATTGTTTTTTACAGACAGAACCCAGTGATCTGTTTTCATTCTTGCATTGTAAACAGTGTTTCTTCCCAATGATGCCATGTAAGGTGCAACTTATCCATATGAAAGACTATCCTGTTTTTGTACAGGGAGGCGGAAATGTGTTTCTCCTAATGCACAACATATATATTGAACATTTATCAGCGCAGTTTGCGTACAGGTCCAGAAGAGGTGTTGAAGATATCACACTTTTGCATAACAATAATATTCAGCTGGATCTATGTGGTGCATTTGTCCAAGTTATTTGTAGAGTTTCCATCTGTATTAAGAACTAGCCCACCTCATCTACAAATGTCAAAACACAGGGATATGCATGTAAAAGTTCATAATCGTCACGAAGAGAATTTATGGTATATATACATCATTTCTTACACCTGGCTCCTGCTTGTAGAGTGGAGCTTTTTTGTGACTCTGCATGACTGGGTTCTGTTATTGTAGTGACGTCTTCCATGTTACATGTGGGAACATCTTTTGATGCAAGACAATTTCCTTTGGGACAAGAAAGTATTATCTTATTTTATGTTAATGTCATTTAACATAAGGTATTCGATCTATGGCACATTCATTTTATTGTGAAAGACTTAACACACTGAGTATGATCCAAGAGAGCCATTCCATTCCTTCAAAACCCATCACTGCCATCAACATCAGTGATACATGGAAGTCATCCTCCTTGGGTGCTTGGTGATATAGCTTCAAAAGTCTGGACCACCAGTCGACATTCAATATACATTATTCCAAGTGTTCGCTCGTCACGCCGAAGACCCGGGTTCTATTCCCCACATGGGCACAATGTGTGAAGCCCATTTCTGGTGTCCCCCGCCGTGATATTGCTGGAATAGTGCTAAAAGCGGCGTAAAAACAAGTCACTCACTCTGTCTCAAAATACGATATATCACTGACACTGTTGTTTCCCATTCAAAGTATCCTTTTACACAGACTCAGTAAGGTGAATGTAAGGAAGTCGTGAAGATGACGATGGCGTGATGCATGTCATGGTCATGATGTCCAGGAGAATGTCTGGCTCTTGAACTTGGGTGAGATTACCCAACTGCAGGTGTAATATGACTTCACGGTATTGGCTAATCATGACGTCACCTCCGATACAACTTCAGCAACGTGGGCAGTTGAGAGCAAGGGAGAATTGATCTGCTGAAGAAAATCAAAGGATTTGATTATGTCCCTGACATATATCGGACTATGTGCCTGATTGTATGTCATTGTACCACGAGGATTGTCTAGTCCATTTACTTATACAAAGGTCACTCTGGCGAAGAGAAAGGTAGCTTGATGGAGTACTTAACCTGAAAGTGATGAATGCGGCACTCTAACATGACACTTATATGAGGGGCAATTTCCGTAACAATCATTTGAAAGGATGAATGTGTTAAACGTCAGTTTTACAGCTTGAGGAGCTGATAACACTGCATCTTGCTGGTAATGCATTGCACTTGTTTGAACCACAAACGCAAGTTTCAATCCTAATAGATAGGTTGGCGAATCATGACACTTTCGTTTTAGTCACCTCCGATACACCTTCATCACCGTGGGCTTTTGAGAGCACGGGAGAATCTGCTGAAGAAATCAGTGGATTTGATTATGTCCGTGACATAAAGGTTCTAAATTTATTGTTCCCAAAGGGTTGCAAGAGAGCCTTATGAGTTTACCCGATTGCCTCTCCTGTAGTAAATGGCTGAACAATGAATTATGACAATTATGGCAATTATCCCTGTGCGATTAGGTCCCGAGTTCCTCAATCGTGATGTAAGAAATTACTCGCTTTTTTATACTCAAATCTTTACATTATCCGCCTAAAGAGGTTTTCTAAAATGTAGCGTCAAAAAGTTTGCCTGAAACAAGCGTTGTCTAAAATGAGCCTTCCAAATGATTTATCCGACAATGTGCCTGATTGTATCGTACCACGATGATTGTCTGGTCCAGAATAATGTATAAACAAAGGTTATCGTTCTGAATGTAGGGATATATATCATTCAGCTTTAATGAAAAATATTTGATGTAATATTAACGATCATCATACGCCAATGCTGATTTATAAAACATATACGTAGCTGTTCCTGTCTTCAAATTCTCTATACATCCTCTGTGATGATGCATCGTTTCCTCGTTCTGATCTTTCTTACAGGAACCACCCGTGAAGGTCCGGTTTAGAAAGAACTTTCAGCAACCCATGCTTGTCGTAAGAGGCGACTAACGGGATCGGGTGGTCAGGCTCGCTGGCGTGGTTGACACATGTCATCGGATCCCAATTGCGCAGATCGATGCTCATGCTGTTGATCACTGGATTGTCTGGTCCAGAATCGATTATTTACAGACCGCCACCATATAGCTGGAGTATTGCTGAGTGTGGTGTAAACCTAAACTCACCACTCTTACAGGAACCCGCACCATCTTCTCCAATACTCCGCCAATATCCGTTCACTATAATCCAGGATCACTCTGTTGCCTCTCAGTCTGGAGGACAAATCAAATCACGATGACTTTACCGACCGCCTCTAACAGCAATAGAAAGACAAATGTCGACTCAGCATCCCCACGGGAAAAGTAGAGATCCACTTGTTGAGGGTAAATGATATTCGATGAAAATCGTATCTCCCTCCAAGGTTAATCTCCCAGACGGGCCGTCGTGATATCTAATATGTTATTGAAAGAGATAATCGCGTAATGATATTTCTACCCATCACTCCAGGAACTCACAATTGATGTCGTCTGCTCCCACGTACCTTACCTCCTTGTGCGTCCGGGAAGAGAAGCGATCATTTTCCAGTGTATGCACGTTTCTGAGAGCGCTTGCCTCTCTCAGTCTCATCAGTGGAGCTTTGAGACATCCTAATTGGTTGTGAATGAAGCAAACATAGCTGTATTGACTGACTTGAGGGGTAAATAGATAGAAATTGGGTGAATGGTTTGTAAGCCGTTGGAATGAGTGAGTGTAATTGGTACAGATTTCCATTTTTTTGAAGTCCAGTTGTGTCAGCTTAATGTCGGAGATAAACCCCCTGTAGATCTCAGACTTTTACGACTTTGGGGAAATCCAGGAGCAAAGGCATGGTGCTGACAAACCCGGGTGACCCAGGATTCGCACCACCCAGCATAAGGTTTAGGTTTACCAGCTATACTCAGTGAATTGCGGCGTCTTAGACGTCTAGGCCAATCACGCCACACCAAAACTGTTGGATCTAAAGTGATGCCGTCCCGAACAGTAGTAAGATATATAACATGGGGGAGGGGTAACGAAGGTCATACTAATGTTCGAATCCCCACATGGGTACAATGTGTGAAGCCCATTTCTGGTGTCCCCCGCCGTGATGTTGCTGGAATATTGCTAAAAGCGGCGTAAAACTAAACTCACTCAGTCATAGTCATGTATTACACGTCGGCGATGACGATAAGGCGTTGACGGACCAACTGGTACATCCGGGGGACGCCTCTCTGTACACCGGATAGCAGTGCACTATTCCTAGACTAGCTTAGTCTCTGGATGTATATAATTTTGACAGGAACAAATAAATGGAAAAGGAGCCTATGTGAGATGGGAAATTCAGGACCTGAGGAAAATCTAGACTTGCTCCATTTAGGGCTGCAAATGGTTGGGCGGAAGAGAAAATATTGTTAAGGAACTGTGAGATAGAGTACCCTGTACTACACGGAAACCTTTGTTCATCACCTCGAGGTCACCATGTAAACAACATTGACGTGAAGTTCGACACATGTAAAACATACCCGAAAACTCGAATTCGGCAATGTCGACATCAGTGGAACACATCTGGAACTTTCTAACTGGTAATGGCAATTAGTTCATTTTTACTGATACCAGTGGAGCAATCATATTCAGAGAAAAGTGACTTGATGGAACACTAAAATGGGGGCGCGGTGGGCGAGCTGGCTAAGGCGCCAGGCAAAGTGATCCAGCGAGGTTGAGGTGTCGGGATCGAGCCCACCTGTGACCGGGTGTAAATACCTTGGAGTCAACTTTGTGTGCAGACTCTTTCAGTGTCGTCACAACCCCTAGTGTACAGTACACAACCCTGTGCACTTAAAAGAACCCACGAATCCGTTGGTATATGACCAGATGGTGGCCACATGAATACGTGCAAACACCTAGTTGCGGGTACAGCAACGTGCAGTGAACTTGGACAAAATACTGTGACTATGTGTCCCAGTCCACCCAGCTGTGAATGGGTACCTCGTTAGGATGAGAAAGCCACAATAACTCAGTGCGCCTAGTGGCTGCAAGAGTTGTATACTCCCCAGGGAGTTGAGATTGATAATACGATGTGCCATTGAGATTGACATCCAATGATCGAGGGAAAAAAATATCAGCGCCTTGAGCAAGCACTAGTTGCCTTTATACGTGCGCTATATAAGTATCCTATAATAATAAAAATAAAATTGAAACTCAAATTTGCCTATTTCCGTAGTAATCATTTTAAAAGATAATTGTATTTCATGTCATCTAGTAATGCATTGCACCTGTCTGACCCATGTTTTAACGCTTGTTTTAGTCTTAATAGATAGATTACGTAAAGAGAGGACTCCGTCATTTGCAATTGAAAACACACAATATATTCTCAGTGTGTCACGCTAGGGTCAACTAATACATATGAAAGAATATCCCATGTTTTCGTACACGGAGAAGGAAATGAGTCTGTCATGACGCTTACCGGGGGCTCCTTTCACGAAGCAACCTTTACTAAGGTTATCCTTAACTCCCATTCTTTAACATTGCACTAAGGTTACCTTAGTGACTCACGCCTTAGTGCAATGTTAAAGAATGGGAGTTAAGGTTAACCTTAGTAAAGGTTGCTTCGTGAAAGGAGCCCCAGTGCGTTAAGAATGCGTGGAGGATGGTACGTTTCCATCTGACAGTTACCAAGGAAGCACAGAAATCATTGTTATTTTTGTATTTTTGTAAAATGTTGATGCTAATGAACACAAAGACCCTTATGAGACTGGCTCTTGAATCTATTCGCCTTGCAGACGATCGCAAATCAGTAATACTTGGCATATCCACAGACATAGAATTGACCAATAGAAACAAATATCACAAACAAACAAAACTGCTAAACTATCAAAGTAGTTTACCAAAGTGGTTGTGTAACCCAGGTGTGCTCACAATGACATTTGTTAACGAGGTCAAGTGGTAGAATACAGGAGAGAAAACTGTTTCCATAATGATAAGCAACTGACACTACTCTACAGACATCGCTGCTAAAAATATTATTATCATAAGTACGTCTTTATAAATCGCTATCGAATGGTATGACACCAGGTGTTCGCACATCATTATGACTATCTCTGACGGGTCCCATTTGAAAGGATGAATGTCTTCCATGTCAGCTTTTCAGCATGGTGAGCTGATAACACTGGTTCTCTGCTACTGGCAAACAAGGATACGTTTGACCTACGCAGAAAACGCGTTTACGAGAAGTAGGCGGTGCACGGCAGTGAGCAAACCCATTTGGTTTGTGAAAGGTAGAGCAGATGTACGCTAGTGCACGTGCATTACATGACGGCGAAATTGATTCAGCGCGTAGCTGCACAGACCTTGCTGATAAGATTCTCACGTCGGTGTAGCAAGTCGCACTACACTTGATCGCGGACAACCTGGGCCCGTTCGCTAACAATGTGGGCGGAACTCATACATGCTAATACGGGCCAATTGTCAGGTCGGTGCTCAACTTTTCCTTGTTTGCCAGTAGTACATATGTGATGCATAGACGCAAGTTTTACTTTCAATAGATGTCTGTTTTCATTCTTGGATATAAAACCCACAATGTATTCTCAGTGTTGTCAGGTAAGGTGCAACTAATCCATATGGAAGAGAAATACTCTGATCTTGTACATCGAGGCGCCATTTGTCTGTAGCACAACTAATAAGGCGAGATGATGCGTCCAATAAATGTTTCAGTATTATTTTTTGAATCGTTGTAAAGGCAAAACACATGTATCAGTGTTATATTTGTATTTTTGTATATGGCAATGTTAATGAATATTAAGTCTGTCAGACTGGCCCTTTAATCTATTCAGTGTACAGTTGGTCGCAAATCAATATAACTTGGCAGCTTCAACAGAAACTTCATTGTCCAAAAAATACCAAAAAAACAAGCAAAGAAAAACAAAAAACAAAACAAAACAAAACAAACTAAAAAAAAACAAACAAAAACAAAAAAAAACAACAAAAAAACAAAAAACAAACAAAAACTAAAACTAAAATCCCTTCTCATGAGACATCTCTGCTCAAAGCCAATTCAGATTCCTTCTGTCATGAGTATATATTTATACTCATGCCAATAATGGTTGTCACCCCCTTCAATTTTATTAATAGGCTGGGGGATGATAACCATTATTGGCATTAGTATATAAATTGCTATCTATGGGTGACACCGGGTGTTCAGACATCACAAATGTAATCTTGTAGCTATAACTTCAGTGATTGTCATTGCATAAGATGACAATATCGCTTTCTGACACGCCATGGGTGTGTGAGTGAGTGAGTGAGTTAGTGAGTGAGTGGGCCTTTATCACGTTTGTGTCAAAAACACCTATAGATGCAAACGTTATTTTATTGTTGGGAACTCGAATCCCTTATAAATCGCGCCAATGATTTAAGTACTTACCTAAACCACTTCAGAAACGGTGTACTCAATAGAGTGTATATAACCAAATGATGACGTCATCACAATGGAGCAGCCAATCACTGGTCTGGAATTCGATCTCACACGTGTGTTTGAAGCCTGTTATCTCACAGATGTTTCTCGGCCTCAAACTATGTAAAATAGTCCAGCTGTCCATTTGGGTTGTGAAAAAGTCGAGGTATTTCACCGAGATGTTACCGAAATATTACTGAAAAAGAAGCAAAACACAATTCATTCAAGCAAGCTGTTTGACTAGATCGAATAGCCCCAGAAGTCATACGGAAACGGCGAGATAATTCGACTGCAGCAGATCCGGAGCAATGAAATCCTGTTGAACAGAGCAAGTGACAGGTTCTCTTCAATTATTGAACACACACCTGCGAATCAATGGAGCATGTTGGTCGTCTTGATGCCATGGTTACTGCAGGGATTGGGTTCAAAAGTATACATGTGTGCGTGCCAGTGGTCGTATAGTACCGCCTGAGTGAACCCCACGGTGCCGATTCTTGCCGGTCGGGATTAGATCTCCAGATTAAAGACATTACCCGAGACGTAGTTATATAACCAATTGAAGTGAAGAAGATGTCTGTGATTTGATGACATCAGGTAAACAGATGGGTATTTGTAAATCTATCCACTAATCAAAACTGACCCTGTTGTTTTATTTATTTTGACCTGGATTTTATAGCCCGTCATTTGTCTACCTATGTTTCTAAGTAATGTATTTTGGTTCAGAACTGCAGTTGGTGTATTTAGCTTCTTAATAATGGAAAGATTCTACTTCTAGGGTTATGAACCTATACACATGTACCTGAAAGGTTATTTGAATGTCCAAATGTTTGGTGGTGGTGGAATTGGGTTTAACTTCGTGCTTGAGAATATTTCGCTCATATGACGACGTGCATGCGTGTGTATGTGTATGTGCGGCTGCTTGTACTAGCCCAGACTTAAGCTGGTTTTATAGTGCTAGCCCACTGAGATACCACGCCGCAGTGAAGCATGAATACCCCACTCAGACACATTATACTGACTCCGAGCCGACCAGTCCTTGTTGTACCCATTAATGCCGAGCGCCAGGCAGGGACCAACAAGTACCATATTTTAACGTCTTTTGGTTTGACGCGGTCGGGGATCGAACCCGCGACCTTCCGCACTCCCAAATGTTTGGAAATCATTATAACGTCACTATAGAAGCCAACTGAAAAAGATGTTGAGATACTGTAAAGGACAAAATATGGCTGTTTTGCCCAGGATGAACAGAATCATACGGGCTGATTGTCGTTTGGGGTTTTGTCGTTTCTATTCACAGCTCACTTGCATGTCTGCCCCAACGTTGGATTGTACCACCCTCGTTTATCCATTACGATAAATAACCTAGACCCATTCTGAAGTTGGAATAACAAAGTCGACGTCATGGTTGATAAACACTGTGTGATGTTAGCGTCTGTAGTAATGGGGATGGTGACGTCGCGTTGATGGTGATGTGATGAATGGGCCCCTGGGGATATAATAGAGATATAATACACTAGGTAATCGAGAATGGCACTTACCGTAGTCAGTGCCTGACCTCTCACGTATCGATTGCCTGGATGTACAAGGGACGAACATATGTATTGTGAAGTGCGTTGACCTATGAAATGGAATGACCATTGTGGTTCCTGATGCAACACATTAATAACTAGGTGCACCCATAGCTAGTATCTGAGATGTATAGCGCTGTAACTCTGCTTATCGTGGCCAATGATGATCTAGTAACGATTGTCATGCTCAGTAATCTGATGATTGGCTGATTTCCCCCCTCTCAATGAGGAATGGTTGGAAATGTCACCCCCAGGCTCAAAGGACACAGTCCTACCAATAATTGTGATCTACGGCGTCAAATCTCTACTTTGTCTGGTGCACGATGACCCGTGGCCTCAGTTTTTTTACATATCGCGCTTTAAAATCCCTAGGCTGTAGGCCCAATAGCAAAGGGCAGATAATTCAAAATTAATTAAAATGCAAATGCAAATATCTCCAATACTAATGCTCCAATGTGTGCCAAATTTCTGGAGCAGATGCGCAATCAAAATGCCTACAATTTCGACTGTAAGGGCCAAGTCGCTAAAATGCACCGTTTGGACGCTATGTTGGATTGAAGTTTTTGTTGATGTTTTTAAGCAAAATGCTGACTACTTTCCTCCCAAAATGTGCTGCACTGAAACTACAAGAGCTACGGCTTTCAAACGTTGCATACTTTGTGTCTATGCATGTTCCTACACAGTAGCATCGTCAAATGTACCTGTGTTTATATGATGGCCGCCATATTGGACGCTACTTTTGGGCAAAAGTTGTCTTCAAAAACTTTCACGGGCTTCTTTGCCATTTTGTGCCAAACTAAACTTAGCACATACAACACTTTAAACGCTTGTTCTGAAGTGGCCTTTGGTTGTTGAACATTTTCTGTTCTTGGTCCTATGTCAAAAGTCACGTGATGCGGCGGCCATATTGGATTGAAGATGTTTATCGGAAATTTGCAGATTTTGTTGGGTAGGCATTTTTCGCAATCCATAACTCTGAATGTATGAACTGCAGAAGGCTGTAAATGTGCAGATATACAACATATACCTCAAATATTGATGCCTATAAGCTATGTTGCGATATATTAATTAGTTTCGGATATCTAGATGTTTGCTTCTGTTGTTTATTTTGTACTAAAATGTATTTTCAAAAAATCGCAGCGTCATAACTATTTCAACTATGCAGCTAGAATCTGGCAGTACGTAGTAACTCAGTGTGTTGAACATTTTTTGTTCTTGGGTGCATGTCAAAATGTGTATTGCTTGGCGGCCATATTGGATTTCGTCAGATTCTGATGATACTACCTTATAAACAGCATAGCTGCTCAGATTCTGCACAGAAGGCAGTAAAACTTGGCAGTATGCATCAACATAAGATGCTTAACATTTCGTGTTTTTACATGCATATCAAAAGTTTGATCGTTTGGCGGCCATATGGCATTGGAAATTGCACAAATGCATTATGTGTCCAAAACGGCATAAAACAGCATATAACTCCACCACTATTGCCCCAATCGCTTCCATATTTGGTATGTGACTTGGTCATGAGGTGCCGATCATTTTTGTCTGGTTGTCCCAGAGCGATATCTCTAGCCGTTTGGCCGCCATCTTGGATTGAAGTTTTTATTTATCAGGTTGCCATAGCAACAAAAGTTGAAATTCAAATGACTAGATTTTTACAGCATCGTTAAGCACAGTCAAGGGAATGCTGTGTGCAAAATCTCAACTCTGTGCGTTTCATAGTTCCGGAGATACTAACTATACAGTATTTTGACGGACAGACATGCGGACAGACGGCGGACATATTTGTTACCAAATCTGATCTGCGCATATGATACATCGGGTCTGGGCAAAGCAGAAACATTAATTCCTTTCAGTCTAGAGGCATTAACAACGTCGTCTTAGCTCGCCAAAAAAAATGTTTTTTCTTGTGATGGAACGGTCAAATGACCTTGACCCCGTGACCTTGGTGACCTTGACCATTAGAAAGCATTTTCGACATACTATCAAGTTCCGGGGTCAAAACCCCGAAAAACTCAAAAATAACGATTTTTAATTAGGGCTCCTTTGCCTTTAGGCAGGAGACCTATTGTAATCGTTAATGTTTTTATTATTATTTATTCTTCCGCCGTATTTTGTACCAGACCTACAGAGAGCACCGCTGGACAGAATGCCTTGACAAAAATCACCCAGATGCCCACCGAGGTGTACATATCGCGCTTTAAAATCCCTAGGCTGTAGGCCCAATAGCAAAGGGCAGATAATTCAAAATTAATTAAAATGCAAATGCAAATATCTCCAATACTAATGCTCCAATGTGTGCCAAATTTCTGGAGCAGATGCGCAATCAAAATGCCTACAATTTCGACTGTAAGGGCCAAGTCGCTAAAATGCACCGTTTGGACGCTATGTTGGATTGAAGTTTTTGTTGATGTTTTTAAGCAAAATGCTGACTACTTTCCTCCCAAAATGTGCTGCACTGAAACTACAAGAGCTACGGCTTTCAAACGTTGCATACTTTGTGTCTATGCATGTTCCTACACAGTAGCATCGTCAAATGTACCTGTGTTTATATGATGGCCGCCATATTGGACGCTACTTTTGGGCAAAAGTTGTCTTCAAAAACTTTCACGGGCTTCTTTGCCATTTTGTGCCAAACTAAACTTAGCACATACAACACTTTAAACGCTTGTTCTGAAGTGGCCTTTGGTTGTTGAACATTTTCTGTTCTTGGTCCTATGTCAAAAGTCACGTGATGCGGCGGCCATATTGGATTGAAGATGTTTATCGGAAATTTGCAGATTTTGTTGGGTAGGCATTTTTCGCAATCCATAACTCTGAATGTATGAACTGCAGAAGGCTGTAAATGTGCAGATATACAACATATACCTCAAATATTGATGCCTATAAGCTATGTTGCGATATATTAATTAGTTTCGGATATCTAGATGTTTGCTTCTGTTGTTTATTTTGTACTAAAATGTATTTTCAAAAATCGCAGCGTCATAACTATTTCAACTATGCAGCTAGAATCTGGCAGTACGTAGTAACTCAGTGTGTTGAACATTTTTTGTTCTTGGGTGCATGTCAAAATGTGTATTGCTTGGCGGCCATATTGGATTTCGTCAGATTCTGATGATACTACCTTATAAACAGCATAGCTGCTCAGATTCTGCACAGAAGGCAGTAAAACTTGGCAGTATGCATCAACATAAGATGCTTAACATTTCGTGTTTTTACATGCATATCAAAAGTTTGATCGTTTGGCGGCCATATGGCATTGGAAATTGCACAAATGCATTATGTGTCCAAAACGGCATAAAACAGCATATAACTCCACCACTATTGCCCCAATCGCTTCCATATTTGGTATGTGACTTGGTCATGAGGTGCCGATCATTTTTGTCTGGTTGTCCCAGAGCGATATCTCTAGCCGTTTGGCCGCCATCTTGGATTGAAGTTTTTTATTTATCAGGTTGCCATAGCAACAAAAGTTGAAATTCAAATGACTAGATTTTTACAGCATCGTTAAGCACAGTCAAGGGAATGCTGTGTGCAAAATCTCAACTCTGTGCGTTTCATAGTTCCGGAGATACTAACTATACAGTATTTTGACGGACAGACGGCGGACATATTTGTTACCAAATCTGATCTGCGCATATGATACATCGGGTCTGGGCAAAGCAGAAACATTAATTCCTTTCAGTCTAGAGGCATTAACAACGTCGTCTTAGCTCGCCAAAAAAAATGTTTTTTCTTGTGATGGAACGGTCAAATGACCTTGACCCCGTGACCTTGGTGACCTTGACCATTAGAAAGCATTTTCGACATACTATCAAGTTCCGGGGTCAAAACCCCGAAAAACTCAAAAATAACGATTTTTAATTAGGGCTCCTTTGCCTTTAGGCAGGAGACCTATTGTAATCGTTAATGTTTTTATTATTATTTATTCTTCCGCCGTATTTTGTACCAGACCTACAGAGAGCACCGCTGGACAGAATGCCTTGACAAAAATCACCCAGATGCCCACCGAGGTGTACATATCGCGCTTTAAAATCCCTAGGCTGTAGGCCCAATAGCAAAGGGCAGATAATTCAAAATTAATTAAAATGCAAATGCAAATATCTCCAATACTAATGCTCCAATGTGTGCCAAATTTCTGGAGCAGATGCGCAATCAAAATGCCTACAATTTCGACTGTAAGGGCCAAGTCGCTAAAATGCACCGTTTGGACGCTATGTTGGATTGAAGTTTTTGTTGATGTTTTTAAGCAAAATGCTGACTACTTTCCTCCCAAAATGTGCTGCACTGAAACTACAAGAGCTACGGCTTTCAAACGTTGCATACTTTGTGTCTATGCATGTTCCTACACAGTAGCATCGTCAAATGTACCTGTGTTTATATGATGGCCGCCATATTGGACGCTACTTTTGGGCAAAAGTTGTCTTCAAAAACTTTCACGGGCTTCTTTGCCATTTTGTGCCAAACTAAACTTAGCACATACAACACTTTAAACGCTTGTTCTGAAGTGGCCTTTGGTTGTTGAACATTTTCTGTTCTTGGTCCTATGTCAAAAGTCACGTGATGCGGCGGCCATATTGGATTGAAGATGTTTATCGGAAATTTGCAGATTTTGTTGGGTAGGCATTTTTCGCAATCCATAACTCTGAATGTATGAACTGCAGAAGGCTGTAAATGTGCAGATATACAACATATACCTCAAATATTGATGCCTATAAGCTATGTTGCGATATATTAATTAGTTTCGGATATCTAGATGTTTGCTTCTGTTGTTTATTTTGTACTAAAATGTATTTTCAAAAAATCGCAGCGTCATAACTATTTCAACTATGCAGCTAGAATCTGGCAGTACGTAGTAACTCAGTGTGTTGAACATTTTTTGTTCTTGGGTGCATGTCAAAATGTGTATTGCTTGGCGGCCATATTAGATTTCGTCAGATTCTGATGATACTACCTTATAAACAGCATAGCTGCTCAGATTCTGCACAGAAGGCAGTAAAAACTTGGCGGTATGCATCAACATAAGATGCTTAACATTTCGTGTTTTACATGCATATCAAAAGTTTGATCGTTTGGCGGCCATATGGCATTGGAAATTGCACAAATGCATTATGTGTCCAAAACGGCATAAAACAGCATATAACTCCACCACTATTGCCCCAATCGCTTCCATATTTGGTATGTGACTTGGTCATGAGGTGCCGATCATTTTGTCTGGTTGTCCCAGAGCGATATCTCTAGCCGTTTGGCCGCCATCTTGGATTGAAGTTTTTATTTATCAGGTTGCCATAGCAACAAAGTTGAAATTCAAATGACTAGATTTTACAGCATCGTTAAGCACAGTCAAGGGAATGCTGTGTGCAAAATCTCAACTCTGTGCGTTTCATAGTTCCGGAGATACTAACTATACAGTATTTTTTGACGGACAGACGGCGGACATATTTGTTACCAAATCTGATCTGCGCATATGATACATCGGGTCTGGGCAAAGCAGAAACATTAATTCCTTTCAGTCTAGAGGCATTAACAACGTCGTCTTAGCTCGCCAAAAAAAATGTTTTTTCTTGTGATGGAACGGTCAAATGACCTTGACCCCGTGACCTTGGTGACCTTGACCATTAGAAAGCATTTTCGACATACTATCAAGTTCCGGGGTCAAAACCCCGAAAAACTCAAAAATAACGATTTTTAATTAGGGCTCCTTTGCCTTTAGGCAGGAGACCTATTGTAATCGTTAATGTTTTTATTATTATTTATTCTTCCGCCGTATTTTGTACCAGACCTACAGAGAGCACCGCTGGACAGAATGCCTTGACAAAAATCACCCAGATGCCCACCGAGGTGTACATATCGCGCTTTAAAATCCCTAGGCTGTAGGCCCAATAGCAAAGGGCAGATAATTCAAAATTAATTAAAATGCAAATGCAAATATCTCCAATACTAATGCTCCAATGTGTGCCAAATTTCTGGAGCAGATGCGCAATCAAAATGCCTACAATTTCGACTGTAAGGGCCAAGTCGCTAAAATGCACCGTTTGGACGCTATGTTGGATTGAAGTTTTTGTTGATGTTTTTAAGCAAAATGCTGACTACTTTCCTCCCAAAATGTGCTGCACTGAAACTACAAGAGCTACGGCTTTCAAACGTTGCATACTTTGTGTCTATGCATGTTCCTACACAGTAGCATCGTCAAATGTACCTGTGTTTATATGATGGCCGCCATATTGGACGCTACTTTGGGCAAAAGTTGTCTTCAAAAACTTTCACGGGCTTCTTTGCCATTTTGTGCCAAACTAAACTTAGCACATACAACACTTTAAACGCTTGTTCTGAAGTGGCCTTTGGTTGTTGAACATTTTCTGTTCTTGGTCCTATGTCAAAAGTCACGTGATGCGGCGGCCATATTGGATTGAAGATGTTTATCGGAAATTTGCAGATTTTGTTGGGTAGGCATTTTTCGCAATCCATAACTCTGAATGTATGAACTGCAGAAGGCTGTAAATGTGCAGATATACAACATATACCTCAAATATTGATGCCTATAAGCTATGTTGCGATATATTAATTAGTTTCGGATATCTAGATGTTTGCTTCTGTTGTTTATTTTGTACTAAAATGTATTTTCAAAAAATCGCAGCGTCATAACTATTTCAACTATGCAGCTAGAATCTGGCAGTACGTAGTAACTCAGTGTGTTGAACATTTTTTGTTCTTGGGTGCATGTCAAAATGTGTATTGCTTGGCGGCCATATTGGATTTCGTCAGATTCTGATGATACTACCTTATAAACAGCATAGCTGCTCAGATTCTGCACAGAAGGCAGTAAAACTTGGCAGTATGCATCAACATAAGATGCTTAACATTTCGTGTTTTTACATGCATATCAAAAGTTTGATCGTTTGGCGGCCATATGGCATTGGAAATTGCACAAATGCATTATGTGTCCAAAACGGCATAAAACAGCATATAACTCCACCACTATTGCCCCAATCGCTTCCATATTTGGTATGTGACTTGGTCATGAGGTGCCGATCATTTTTGTCTGGTTGTCCCAGAGCGATATCTCTAGCCGTTTGGCCGCCATCTTGGATTGAAGTTTTTATTTATCAGGTTGCCATAGCAACAAAAGTTGAAATTCAAATGACTAGATTTTACAGCATCGTTAAGCACAGTCAAGGGAATGCTGTGTGCAAAATCTCAACTCTGTGCGTTTCATAGTTCCGGAGATACTAACTATACAGTATTTTGACGGACGGACAGACGGCGGACATATTTGTTAGCAAATCTGATCTGCGCATATGATACATCGGGTCTGGGCAAAGCAGAAACATTAATTCCTTTCAGTCTAGAGGCATTAACAACGTCGTCTTAGCTCGCCAAAAAGTGTTTTTCTTGTGATGGAACGGTCAAATGACCTTGACCCCGTGACCTTGGTGACCTTGACCATTAGAAAGCATTTTCGACATACTATCAAGTTCGGGGTCAAAACCCCGAAAACTCAAAATAACGATTTTAATTAGGGCTCCTTTGCCTTTAGGCAGGAGACCTATTGTAATCGTTAATGTTTTATTATTATTTATTCTTCCGCCGTATTTTGTACCAGACCTACAGAGAGCACCGCTGGACAGAATGCCTTGAGAAAAAATCACCCAGATGCCCACCGAGGTGTACAT
Organism: Haliotis rubra; assembly: GCF_003918875.1. Lineage (NCBI taxonomy): Eukaryota > Metazoa > Mollusca > Gastropoda > Lepetellida > Haliotidae > Haliotis > Haliotis rubra. Next base: position 19,963 of record NW_025766434.1, read on the forward strand.
ATCGCGCTTTAAAATCCCTAGGCTGTAGGCCCAATAGCAAAGGGCAGATAATTCAAAATTAATTAAAATGCAAATGCAAATATCTCCAATACTAATGCTCCAATGTGTGCCAAATTTCTGGAGCAGATGCGCAATCAAAATGCCTACAATTTCGACTGTAAGGGCCAAGTCGCTAAAATGCACCGTTTGGACGCTATGTTGGATTGAAGTTTTGTTGATGTTTTAAGCAAAATGCTGACTACTTTCCTCCCAAAATGTGCTGCACTGAAACTACAAGAGCTACGGCTTTCAAACGTTGCATACTTTGTGTCTATGCATGTTCCTACACAGTAGCATCGTCAAATGTACCTGTGTTTATATGATGGCCGCCATATTGGACGCTACTTTTGGGCAAAAGTTGTCTTCAAAAACTTTCACGGGCTTCTTTGCCATTTTGTGCCAAACTAAACTTAGCACATACAACACTTTAAACGCTTGTTCTGAAGTGGCCTTTGGTTGTTGAACATTTTCTGTTCTTGGTCCTATGTCAAAGTCACGCGATGCGGCGGCCATATTGGATTGAAGATGTTTATCGGAAATTTGCAGATTTTGTTGGTAGGCATTTTTCGCAATCCATAACTCTGAATGTATGAACTGCAGAAGGCTGTAAATGTGCAGATATACAACATATACCTCAAATATTGATGCCTATAAGCTATGTTGCGATATATTAATTAGTTTCGGATATCTAGATGTTTGCTTCTGTTGTTTATTTTGTACTAAAATGTATTTTCAAAAAATCGCAGCGTCATAACTATTTCAACTATGCAGCTAGAATCTGGCAGTACGTAGTAACTCAGTGTGTTGAACATTTTTTGTTCTTGGGTGCATGTCAAAATGTGTATTGCTTGGCGGCCATATTGGATTTCGTCAGATTCTGATGATACTACCTTATAAACAGCATAGCTGCTCAGATTCTGCACAGAAGGCAGTAAAACTTGGCAGTATGCATCAACATAAGATGCTTAACATTTCGTGTTTTTACATGCATATCAAAAGTTTGATCGTTTGGCGGCCATATGGCATTGGAAATTGCACAAATGCATTATGTGTCCAAAACGGCATAAAACAGCATATAACTCCACCACTATTGCCCCAATCGCTTCCATATTTGGTATGTGACTTGGTCATGAGGTGCCGATCATTTTTGTCTGGTTGTCCCAGAGCGATATCTCTAGCCGTTTGGCCGCCATCTTGGATTGAAGTTTTTTATTTATCAGGTTGCCATAGCAACAAAAGTTGAAATTCAAATGACTAGATTTTTACAGCATCGTTAAGCACAGTCAAGGGAATGCTGTGTGCAAAATCTCAACTCTGTGCGTTTCATAGTTCCGGAGATACTAACTATACAGTATTTTGACGGACAGACATGCGGACAGACGGCGGACATATTTGTTACCAAATCTGATCTGCGCATATGATACATCGGGTCTGGGCAAAGCAGAAACATTAATTCCTTTCAGTCTAGAGGCATTAACAACGTCGTCTTAGCTCGCCAAAAAAAAAATGTTTTTTCTTGTGATGGAACGGTCAAATGACCTTGACCCCGTGACCTTGGTGACCTTGACCATTAGAAAGCATTTTCGACATACTATCAAGTTCCGGGGTCAAAACCCCGAAAAACTCAAAAATAACGATTTTTAATTAGGGCTCCTTTGCCTTTAGGCAGGAGACCTATTGTAATCGTTAATGTTTTTATTATTATTTATTCTTCCGCCGTATTTTGTACCAGACCTACAGAGAGCACCGCTGGACAGAATGCCTTGACAAAAATCACCCAGATGCCCACCGAGGTGTACATATCGCGCTTTAAAATCCCTAGGCTGTAGGCCCAATAGCAAAGGGCAGATAATTCAAAATTAATTAAAATGCAAATGCAAATATCTCCAATACTAATGCTCCAATGTGTGCCAAATTTCTGGAGCAGATGCGCAATCAAAATGCCTACAATTTCGACTGTAAGGGCCAAGTCGCTAAAATGCACCGTTTGGACGCTATGTTGGATTGAAGTTTTTGTTGATGTTTTAAGCAAAATGCTGACTACTTTCCTCCCAAAATGTGCTGCACTGAAACTACAAGAGCTACGGCTTTCAAACGTTGCATACTTTGTGTCTATGCATGTTCCTACACAGTAGCATCGTCAAATGTACCTATGTTTATATGATGGCCGCCATATTGACGCTACTTTTGGGCAAAAGTTGTCTTCAAAACTTTCACGGGCTTCTTTGCCATTTTGTGCCAAACTAAACTTAGCACATACAACACTTTAAACGCTTGTTCTGAAGTGGCCTTTGGTTGTTGAACATTTTCTGTTCTTGGTCCTATGTCAAAAGTCACGTGATGCGGCGGCCATATTGGATTGAAGATGTTTATCGGAAATTTGCAGATTTTGTTGGGTAGGCATTTTTCGCAATCCATAACTCTGAATGTATGAACTGCAGAACGCTGTAAATGTGCAGATATACAATATATACCTCAAATATTGATGCCTATAAGCTATGTTGCGATATCTTAATTAGTTACGGATATCTAGATGTTTGCTTCTGTTGTTTATTTTGTACTAAAATGTATTTTCAAAAATCGCAGCGTCATAACTATTTCAACTATGCAGCTAGAATCTGGCAGTACGTAGTAACTCAGTGTGTTGAACATTTTTTGTTCTTGGGTGCATGTCAAAATGTGTATTGCTTGGCGGCCATATTGGATTTCGTCAGATTCTGATGATACTACCTTATAAACAGCATAGCTGCTCAGATTCTGCACAGAAGGCAGTAAAACTTGGCAGTATGCATCAACATAAGATGCTTAACATTTCGTGTTCTTACATGCATATCAAAAGTTTGATCGTTTGGCGGCCATATGGCATTGAAAATTGCACAAATGCATTATGTGTCCAAAACGGCATAAAACAGCATATAACTCCACCACTATTGCCCCAATCGCTTCCATATTTGGTATGTGACTTGGTCATGAGATGCCGATCATTTTTGTCTGGTTGTCCCAGAGCGATATCTCGAGCCGTTTGGCCGCCATCTTGGATTGAAGTTTTTTATTTATCAGGTTGCCATAGCAACAAAAGTTGAAATTCAAATGACTAGATTTTTACAGCATCGTTAGGCACAGTCAAGGGAATGCTGTGTGCAAAATCTCAACTCTGTGCGTTTCATAGTTCCGGAGAAACTAACTATACAGTATTTTGACGGACAGCCATGCGGACAGACGGCGGACATATTTGTCAGCAAATCTGATCTGCGCATATGATACATCGGGTCTGGGCAAAGCAGAAACATTAATTCCTTTCAGTCTAGAGGCATTAACAACGTCGTCTTAGCTCGCACAAAAAAGTGTTTTTCTTGTGACGGAACGGTCAAATGACCTTGACCCCGTGACCTTGGTGACCTTGACCATTAGAAAGCATTTTCGACATACTATCAAGTTCCGGGGTCAAAACCCCGAAAACTCAAAAATAACGATTTTTAATTAGGGCTCCTTTGCCTTTAGGCAGGAGACCTATTGTAATCGTTAATGTTTTATTATTATTTATTCTTCCGCCGTATTTTGTACCAGACCTACAGAGAGCACCGCTGGACAGAATGCCTTGAGAAAAATCACCCAGATGCCCACCGAGGTGTACATATCGCGCTTTAAAATCCCTAGGCTGTAGGCCCAATAGCAAAGGGCAGATAATTCAAAATTAATTCAAATGCAAATGCAAAAATCTCCAATACTAATGCTCCAATGTGTGCCAAATTTCTGGAGCAGATGCGCAATCAAAATGCCTACAATTTCGACTGTAAGGGCCAAGTCGCTAAAATGCACCGTTTGGACGCTATGTTGGATTGAAGTTTTTTTTCATGTTTTTAAGCAAAATGCTGACTACTTTCCTCCCAAAATGTGCTGCACTGAAACTACAAGAGCTACGGCTTTCAAACGTTGCATACTTTGTGTCTATGCATGTTCCTACACAGTAGCATCGTCAAATGTACCTATGTTTATATGATGGCCGCCATATTGACGCTACTTTGGGCAAAAGTTGTCTTCAAAAACTTTCACGGGCTTCTTTGCCATTTTGTGCCAAACTAAACTTAGCACATACAACACTTTAAACGCTTGTTCTGAAGTGGCCTTTGGTTGTTGAACATTTTCTGTTCTTGGTCCTATGTCAAAAGTCACGTGATGCGGCGGCCATATTGGATTGAAGATGTTTATCGGAAATTTGCAGATTTTGTTGGGTAGGCATTTTCGCAATCCATAACTGTGAATGTATGAACTGCAGAACGCTGTTAATGTGCAGATATACAATATATACCTCAAATATTAATGCCCATAAGCTATGTTGCGATATCTTAATTAGTTACGGATATCTAGATGTTTGCTTCTGTTGTTTATTTTGTACTAAAATGTATTTTCAAAAATCGCAGCGTCATAACTATTTCAACTATGCAGCTAGAATCTGGCAGTACGTAGTAACTCAGTGTGTTGAACATTTTTGTTCTTGGGTGCATGTCAAAATGTGTATTGCTTGGCGGCCATATTGGATTTCGTCAGATTCTGATGATACTCGTACCTTATAAACAGCATAGCTGCTCAGATTCTGCACAGAAGGCAGTAAAACTTGGCAGTATGCATCAACATAAGATGCTTAACATTTCGTGTTCTTACATGCATATCAAAAATTTGATTGTTTGGCGGCCATATGGCATTGAAAATTGCACAAATGCATTATGTGTCCAAAACGGCATAAAACAGCATATAACTCCACCACTATTGCCCCAATCGCTTCCATATTTGGTATGTGACTTGGTCATGAGATGCCGATCATTTTGTCTGGTTGTCCCAGAGCGATATCTCGAGCCGTTTGGCCGCCATCTTGGATTGAAGTTTTTTATTTATCAGGTTGCCATAGCAACAAAAGTTGAAATTCAAATGACTAGATTTTTACAGCATCGTTAGGCACAGTCAAGGGAATGCTGTGTGCAAAATCTCAACTCTGTGCGTTTCATAGTTCCGGAGAAACTAACTATACAGTATTTTGACGGACAGCCATGCGGACAGACGGCGGACATATTTGTCAGCAAATCTGATCTGCGCATATGATACATCGGGTCTGGGCAAAGCAGAAACATTAATTCCTTTCAGTCTAGAGGCATTAACAACGTCGTCTTAGCTCGCAAAAAAAAGTGTTTTTTCTTGTGACGGAACGGTCAAATGACCTTGACCCCGTGACCTTGGTGACCTTGACCATTAGAAAGCATTTTCGACATACTATCAAGTTCCGGGGTCAAAACCCCGAAAAACTCAAAAATAACGATTTTTAATTAGGGCTCCTTTGCCTTTAGGCAGGAGACCTATTGTAATCGTTAATGTTTTTATTATTATTTATTCTTCCGCCGTATTTTGTACCAGACCTACAGAGAGCACCGCTGGACAGAACGCCTTGAGAAAAATCACCCAGATGCCCACCGAGGTGTACATATCGCGCTTTAAAATCCCTAGGCTGTAGGCCCAATAGCAAAGGGCAGATAATTCAAAATTAATTCAAATGCAAATGCAAAAATCTCCAATACTAATGCTCCAATGTGTGCCAAATTTCTGGAGCAGATGCGCAATCAAAATGCCTACAATTTCGACTGTAAGGGCCAAGTCGCTAAAATGCACCGTTTGGACGCTATGTTGGATTGAAGTTTTTTCATGTTTTAAGCAAAATGCTGACTACTTTCCTCCCAAAATGTGCTGCACTGAAACTACAAGAGCTACGGCTTTCAAACGTTGCATACTTTGTGTCTATGCATGTTCCTACACAGTAGCATCGTCAAATGTACCTATGTTTATATGATGGCCGCCATATTGGACGCTACTTTTGGGCAAAAGTTGTCTTCAAAAACTTTCACGGGCTTCTTTGCCATTTTGTGCCAAACTAAACTTAGCACATACAACACTTTAAACGCTTGTTCTGAAGTGGCCTTTGGTTGTTGAACATTTTCTGTTCTTGGTCCTATGTCAAAAGTCACGTGATGCGGCGGCCATATTGGATTGAAGATGTTTATCGGAAATTTGCAGATTTTGTTGGGTAGGCATTTTCGCAATCCATAACTGTGAATGTATGAACTGCAGAACGCTGTTAATGTGCAGATATACAATATATACCTCAAATATTAATGCCCATAAGCTATGTTGCGATATCTTAATTAGTTACGGATATCTAGATGTTTGCTTCTGTTGTTTATTTTGTACTAAAATGTATTTTCAAAAAATCGCAGCGTCATAACTATTTCAACTATGCAGCTAGAATCTGGCAGTACGTAGTAACTCAGTGTGTTGAACATTTTTTGTTCTTGGGTGCATGTCAAAATGTGTATTGCTTGGCGGCCATATTGGATTTCGTCAGATTCTGATGATACTACCTTATAAACAGCATAGCTGCTCAGATTCTGCACAGAAGGCAGTAAAACTTGGCAGTATGCATCAACATAAGATGCTTAACATTTCGTGTTCTTACATGCATATCAAAAATTTGATTGTTTGGCGGCCATATGGCATTGAAAATTGCACAAATGCATTATGTGTCCAAAACGGCATAAAACAGCATATAACTCCACCACTATTGCCCCAATCGCTTCCATATTTGGTATGTGACTTGGTCATGAGATGCCGATCATTTTGTCTGGTTGTCCCAGAGCGATATCTCGAGCCGTTTGGCCGCCATCTTGGATTGAAGTTTTTATTTATCAGGTTGCCATAGCAACAAAAGTTGAAATTCAAATGACTAGATTTTACAGCATCGTTAGGCACAGTCAAGGGAATGCTGTGTGCAAAATCTCAACTCTGTGCGTTTCATAGTTCCGGAGAAACTAACTATACAGTATTTTGACGGACAGCCATGCGGACAGACGGCGGACATATTTGTCAGCAAATCTGATCTGCGCATATGATACATCGGGTCTGGGCAAAGCAGAAACATTAATTCCTTTCAGTCTAGAGGCATTAACAACGTCGTCTTAGCTCGCAAAAAAAGTGTTTTTCTTGTGACGGAACGGTCAAATGACCTTGACCCCGTGACCTTGGTGACCTTGACCATTAGAAAGCATTTTCGACATACTATCAAGTTCCGGGGTCAAAACCCCGAAAAACTCAAAATAACGATTTTTAATTAGGGCTCCTTTGCCTTTAGGCAGGAGACCTATTGTAATCGTTAATGTTTTTATTATTATTTATTCTTCCGCCGTATTTTGTACCAGACCTACAGAGAGCACCGCTGGACAGAACGCCTTGAGAAAATCACCCAGATGCCCACCGAGGTGTACATATCGCGCTTTAAAATCCCTAGGCTGTAGGCCCAATAGCAAAGGGCAGATAATTCAAAATTAATTCAAATGCAAATGCAAAATCTCCAATACTAATGCTCCAATGTGTGCCAAATTTCTGGAGCAGATGCGCAATCAAAATGCCTACAATTTCGACTGTAAGGGCCAAGTCGCTAAAATGCACCGTTTGGACGCTATGTTGGATTGAAGTTTTTTTTCATGTTTTTAAGCAAAATGCTGACTACTTTCCTCCCAAAATGTGCTGCACTGAAACTACAAGAGCTACGGCTTTCAAACGTTGCATACTTTGTGTCTATGCATGTTCCTACACAGTAGCATCGTCAAATGTACCTATGTTTATATGATGGCCGCCATATTGGACGCTACTTTTGGGCAAAAGTTGTCTTCAAAAACTTTCACGGGCTTCTTTGCCATTTTGTGCCAAACTAAACTTAGCACATACAACACTTTAAACGCTTGTTCTGAAGTGGCCTTTGGTTGTTGAACATTTTCTGTTCTTGGTCCTATGTCAAAGTCACGTGATGCGGCGGCCATATTGGATTGAAGATGTTTATCGGAAATTTGCAGATTTTGTTGGGTAGGCATTTTTCGCAATCCATAACTGTGAATGTATGAACTGCAGAACGCTGTTAATGTGCAGATATACAATATATACCTCAAATATTAATGCCCATAAGCTATGTTGCGATATCTTAATTAGTTACGGATATCTAGATGTTTGCTTCTGTTGTTTATTTTGTACTAAAATGTATTTTCAAAAAATCGCAGCGTCATAACTATTTCAACTATGCAGCTAGAATCTGGCAGTACGTAGTAACTCAGTGTGTTGAACATTTTTTGTTCTTGGGTGCATGTCAAAATGTGTATTGCTTGGCGGCCATATTGGATTTCGTCAGATTCTGATGATACTACCTTATAAACAGCATAGCTGCTCAGATTCTGCACAGAAGGCAGTAAAACTTGGCAGTATGCATCAACATAAGATGCTTAACATTTCGTGTTCTTACATGCATATCAAAAATTTGATTGTTTGGCGGCCATATGGCATTGAAAATTGCACAAATGCATTATGTGTCCAAAACGGCATAAAACAGCATATAACTCCACCACTATTGCCCCAATCGCTTCCATATTTGGTATGTGACTTGGTCATGAGATGCCGATCATTTTTGTCTGGTTGTCCCAGAGCGATATCTCGAGCCGTTTGGCCGCCATCTTGGATTGAAGTTTTTTTATTTATCAGGTTGCCATAGCAACAAAAGTTGAAATTCAAATGACTAGATTTTTACAGCATCGTTAGGCACAGTCAAGGGAATGCTGTGTGCAAAATCTCAACTCTGTGCGTTTCATAGTTCCGGAGAAACTAACTATACAGTATTTTGACGGACAGCCATGCGGACAGACGGCGGACATATTTGTCAGCAAATCTGATCTGCGCATATGATACATCGGGTCTGGGCAAAGCAGAAACATTAATTCCTTTCAGTCTAGAGGCATTAACAACGTCGTCTTAGCTCGCAAAAAAAAGTGTTTTTTCTTGTGACGGAACGGTCAAATGACCTTGACCCCGTGACCTTGGTGACCTTGACCATTAGAAAGCATTTTCGACATACTATCAAGTTCCGGGGTCAAAACCCCGAAAAACTCAAAAATAACGATTTTTAATTAGGGCTCCTTTGCCTTTAGGCAGGAGACCTATTGTAATCGTTAATGTTTTTATTATTATTTATTCTTCCGCCGTATTTTGTACCAGACCTACAGAGAGCACCGCTGGACAGAACGCCTTGAGAAAAATCACCCAGATGCCCACCGAGGTGTACATATCGCGCTTTAAAATCCCTAGGCTGTAGGCCCAATAGCAAAGGGCAGATAATTCAAAATTAATTCAAATGCAAATGCAAAAATCTCCAATACTAATGCTCCAATGTGTGCCAAATTTCTGGAGCAGATGCGCAATCAAAATGCCTACAATTTCGACTGTAAGGGCCAAGTCGCTAAAATGCACCGTTTGGACGCTATGTTGGATTGAAGTTTTTTTTCATGTTTTTAAGCAAAATGCTGACTACTTTCCTCCCAAAATGTGCTGCACTGAAACTACAAGAGCTACGGCTTTCAAACGTTGCATACTTTGTGTCTATGCATGTTCCTACACAGTAGCATCGTCAAATGTACCTATGTTTATATGATGGCCGCCATATTGGACGCTACTTTTGGGCAAAAGTTGTCTTCAAAAACTTTCACGGGCTTCTTTGCCATTTTGTGCCAAACTAAACTTAGCACATACAACACTTTAAACGCTTGTTCTGAAGTGGCCTTTGGTTGTTGAACATTTTCTGTTCTTGGTCCTATGTCAAAAGTCACGTGATGCGGCGGCCATATTGGATTGAAGATGTTTATCGGAAATTTGCAGATTTTGTTGGGTAGGCATTTTTCGCAATCCATAACTGTGAATGTATGAACTGCAGAACGCTGTTAATGTGCAGATATACAATATATACCTCAAATATTAATGCCCATAAGCTATGTTGCGATATCTTAATTAGTTACGGATATCTAGATGTTTGCTTCTGTTGTTTATTTTGTACTAAAATGTATTTTCAAAAATCGCAGCGTCATAACTATTTCAACTATGCAGCTAGAATCTGGCAGTACGTAGTAACTCAGTGTGTTGAACATTTTTTGTTCTTGGGTGCATGTCAAAATGTGTATTGCTTGGCGGCCATATTGGATTTCGTCAGATTCTGATGATACTACCTTATAAACAGCATAGCTGCTCAGATTCTGCACAGAAGGCAGTAAAACTTGGCAGTATGCATCAACATAAGATGCTTAACATTTCGTGTTCTTACATGCATATCAAAATTTGATTGTTTGGCGGCCATATGGCATTGAAAATTGCACAAATGCATTATGTGTCCAAAACGGCATAAAACAGCATATAACTCCACCACTATTGCCCCAATCGCTTCCATATTTGGTATGTGACTTGGTCATGAGATGCCGATCATTTTGTCTGGTTGTCCCAGAGCGATATCTCGAGCCGTTTGGCCGCCATCTTGGATTGAAGTTTTTATTTATCAGGTTGCCATAGCAACAAAAGTTGAAATTCAAATGACTAGATTTTTACAGCATCGTTAGGCACAGTCAAGGGAATGCTGTGTGCAAAATCTCAACTCTGTGCGTTTCATAGTTCCGGAGAAACTAACTATACAGTATTTTGACGGACAGCCATGCGGACAGACGGCGGACATATTTGTCAGCAAATCTGATCTGCGCATATGATACATCGGGTCTGGGCAAAGCAGAAACATTAATTCCTTTCAGTCTAGAGGCATTAACAACGTCGTCTTAGCTCGCAAAAAAAAGTGTTTTTCTTGTGACGGAACGGTCAAATGACCTTGACCCCGTGACCTTGGTGACCTTGACCATTAGAAAGCATTTTCGACATACTATCAAGTTCCGGGGTCAAAACCCCGAAAAACTCAAAAATAACGATTTTTAATTAGGGCTCCTTTGCCTTTAGGCAGGAGACCTATTGTAATCGTTAATGTTTTATTATTATTTATTCTTCCGCCGTATTTTGTACCAGACCTACAGAGAGCACCGCTGGACAGAACGCCTTGAGAAAAATCACCCAGATGCCCACCGAGGTGTACATATCGCGCTTTAAAATCCCTAGGCTGTAGGCCCAATAGCAAAGGGCAGATAATTCAAAATTAATTCAAATGCAAATGCAAAATCTCCAATACTAATGCTCCAATGTGTGCCAAATTTCTGGAGCAGATGCGCAATCAAAATGCCTACAATTTCGACTGTAAGGGCCAAGTCGCTAAAATGCACCGTTTGGACGCTATGTTGGATTGAAGTTTTTTCATGTTTTTAAGCAAAATGCTGACTACTTTCCTCCCAAAATGTGCTGCACTGAAACTACAAGAGCTACGGCTTTCAAACGTTGCATACTTTGTGTCTATGCATGTTCCTACACAGTAGCATCGTCAAATGTACCTATGTTTATATGATGGCCGCCATATTGGACGCTACTTTTGGGCAAAAGTTGTCTTCAAAAACTTTCACGGGCTTCTTTGCCATTTTGTGCCAAACTAAACTTAGCACATACAACACTTTAAACGCTTGTTCTGAAGTGGCCTTTGGTTGTTGAACATTTTCTGTTCTTGGTCCTATGTCAAAAGTCACGTGATGCGGCGGCCATATTGGATTGAAGATGTTTATCGGAAATTTGCAGATTTTGTTGGGTAGGCATTTTTCGCAATCCATAACTGTGAATGTATGAACTGCAGAACGCTGTTAATGTGCAGATATACAATATATACCTCAAATATTAATGCCCATAAGCTATGTTGCGATATCTTAATTAGTTACGGATATCTAGATGTTTGCTTCTGTTGTTTATTTTGTACTAAAATGTATTTTCAAAAAATCGCAGCGTCATAACTATTTCAACTATGCAGCTAGAATCTGGCAGTACGTAGTAACTCAGTGTGTTGAACATTTTTTGTTCTTGGGTGCATGTCAAAATGTGTATTGCTTGGCGGCCATATTGGATTTCGTCAGATTCTGATGATACTACCTTATAAACAGCATAGCTGCTCAGATTCTGCACAGAAGGCAGTAAAACTTGGCAGTATGCATCAACATAAGATGCTTAACATTTCGTGTTCTTACATGCATATCAAAAATTTGATTGTTTGGCGGCCATATGGCATTGAAAATTGCACAAATGCATTATGTGTCCAAAACGGCATAAAACAGCATATAACTCCACCACTATTGCCCCAATCGCTTCCATATTTGGTATGTGACTTGGTCATGAGATGCCGATCATTTTTGTCTGGTTGTCCCAGAGCGATATCTCGAGCCGTTTGGCCGCCATCTTGGATTGAAGTTTTTTATTTATCAGGTTGCCATAGCAACAAAAGTTGAAATTCAAATGACTAGATTTTTACAGCATCGTTAGGCACAGTCAAGGGAATGCTGTGTGCAAAATCTCAACTCTGTGCGTTTCATAGTTCCGGAGAAACTAACTATACAGTATTTTGACGGACAGCCATGCGGACAGACGGCGGACATATTTGTCAGCAAATCTGATCTGCGCATATGATACATCGGGTCTGGGCAAAGCAGAAACATTAATTCCTTTCAGTCTAGAGGCATTAACAACGTCGTCTTAGCTCGCCAAAAAGTGTTTTTCTTGTGACGGAACGGTCAAATGACCTTGACCCCGTGACCTTGGTGACCTTGACCATTAGAAAGCATTTTCGACATACTATCAAGTTCCGGGGTCAAAACCCCGAAAACTCAAAAATAACGATTTTAATTAGGCTCCTTTGCCTTTAGGCAGGAGACCTATTGTAATCGTTAATGTTTTTATTATTATTTATTCTTCCGCCGTATTTTGTACCAGACCTACAGAGAGCACCGCTGGACAGAACGCCTTGAGAAAAATCACCCAGATGCCCACCGAGGTGTACATATCGCGCTTTAAAATCCCTAGGCTGTAGGCCCAATAGCAAAGGGCAGATAATTCAAAATTAATTCAAATGCAAATGCAAAAATCTCCAATACTAATGCTCCAATGTGTGCCAAATTTCTGGAGCAGATGCGCAATCAAAATGCCTACAATTTCGACTGTAAGGGCCAAGTCGCTAAAATGCACCGTTTGGACGCTATGTTGGATTGAAGTTTTTTTTTTCATGTTTTTAAGCAAAATGCTGACTACTTTCCTCCCAAAATGTGCTGCACTGAAACTACAAGAGCTACGGCTTTCAAACGTTGCATACTTTGTGTCTATGCATGTTCCTACACAGTAGCATCGTCAAATGTACCTATGTTTATATGATGGCCGCCATATTGGACGCTACTTTTGGGCAAAAGTTGTCTTCAAAAACTTTCACGGGCTTCTTTGCCATTTTGTGCCAAACTAAACTTAGCACATACAACACTTTAAACGCTTGTTCTGAAGTGGCCTTTGGTTGTTGAACATTTTCTGTTCTTGGTCCTATGTCAAAAGTCACGTGATGCGGCGGCCATATTGGATTGAAGATGTTTATCGGAAATTTGCAGATTTTGTTGGGTAGGCATTTTTCGCAATCCATAACTGTGAATGTATGAACTGCAGAACGCTGTTAATGTGCAGATATACAATATATACCTCAAATATTAATGCCCATAAGCTATGTTGCGATATCTTAATTAGTTACGGATATCTAGATGTTTGCTTCTGTTGTTTATTTTGTACTAAAATGTATTTTCAAAAATCGCAGCGTCATAACTATTTCAACTATGCAGCTAGAATCTGGCAGTACGTAGTAACTCAGTGTGTTGAACATTTTTTTGTTCTTGGGTGCATGTCAAAATGTGTATTGCTTGGCGGCCATATTGGATTTCGTCAGATTCTGATGATACTACCTTATAAACAGCATAGCTGCTCAGATTCTGCACAGAAGGCAGTAAAACTTGGCAGTATGCATCAACATAAGATGCTTAACATTTCGTGTTCTTACATGCATATCAAAAATTTGATTGTTTGGCGGCCATATGGCATTGAAAATTGCACAAATGCATTATGTGTCCAAAACGGCATAAAACAGCATATAACTCCACCACTATTGCCCCAATCGCTTCCATATTTGGTATGTGACTTGGTCATGAGATGCCGATCATTTTTGTCTGGTTGTCCCAGAGCGATATCTCGAGCCGTTTGGCCGCCATCTTGGATTGAAGTTTTTTTTATTTATCAGGTTGCCATAGCAACAAAAGTTGAAATTCAAATGACTAGATTTTTACAGCATCGTTAGGCACAGTCAAGGGAATGCTGTGTGCAAAATCTCAACTCTGTGCGTTTCATAGTTCCGGAGAAACTAACTATACAGTATTTTGACGGACAGCCATGCGGACAGACGGCGGACATATTTGTCAGCAAATCTGATCTGCGCATATGATACATCGGGTCTGGGCAAAGCAGAAACATTAATTCCTTTCAGTCTAGAGGCATTAACAACGTCGTCTTAGCTCGCAAAAAAAAGTGTTTTTTCTTGTGACGGAACGGTCAAATGACCTTGACCCCGTGACCTTGGTGACCTTGACCATTAGAAAGCATTTTCGACATACTATCAAGTTCCGGGGTCAAAACCCCGAAAAACTCAAAAAATAACGATTTTTAATTAGGGCTCCTTTGCCTTTAGGCAGGAGACCTATTGTAATCGTTAATGTTTTTATTATTATTTATTCTTCCGCCGTATTTTGTACCAGACCTACAGAGAGCACCGCTGGACAGAACGCCTTGAGAAAAATCACCCAGATGCCCACCGAGGTGTACATATCGCGCTTTAAAATCCCTAGGCTGTAGGCCCAATAGCAAAGGGCAGATAATTCAAAATTAATTCAAAATGCAAATGCAAAATCTCCAATACTAATGCTCCAATGTGTGCCAAATTTCTGGAGCAGATGCGCAATCAAAATGCCTACAATTTCGACTGTAAGGGCCAAGTCGCTAAAATGCACCGTTTGGACGCTATGTTGGATTGAAGTTTTTTTTCATGTTTTTAAGCAAAATGCTGACTACTTTCCTCCCAAAATGTGCTGCACTGAAACTACAAGAGCTACGGCTTTCAAACGTTGCATACTTTGTGTCTATGCATGTTCCTACACAGTAGCATCGTCAAATGTACCTATGTTTATATGATGGCCGCCATATTGGACGCTACTTTGGGCAAAAGTTGTCTTCAAAACTTTCACGGGCTTCTTTGCCATTTTGTGCCAAACTAAACTTAGCACATACAACACTTTAAACGCTTGTTCTGAAGTGGCCTTTGGTTGTTGAACATTTTCTGTTCTTGGTCCTATGTCAAAAGTCACGTGATGCGGCGGCCATATTGGATTGAAGATGTTTATCGGAAATTTGCAGATTTTGTTGGGTAGGCATTTTCGCAATCCATAACTGTGAATGTATGAACTGCAGAACGCTGTTAATGTGCAGATATACAATATATACCTCAAATATTAATGCCCATAAGCTATGTTGCGATATCTTAATTAGTTACGGATATCTAGATGTTTGCTTCTGTTGTTTATTTTGTACTAAAATGTATTTTCAAAAATCGCAGCGTCATAACTATTTCAACTATGCAGCTAGAATCTGGCAGTACGTAGTAACTCAGTGTGTTGAACATTTTTTGTTCTTGGGTGCATGTCAAAATGTGTATTGCTTGGCGGCCATATTGGATTTCGTCAGATTCTGATGATACTACCTTATAAACAGCATAGCTGCTCAGATTCTGCACAGAAGGCAGTAAAACTTGGCAGTATGCATCAACATAAGATGCTTAACATTTCGTGTTCTTACATGCATATCAAAAATTTGATTGTTTGGCGGCCATATGGCATTGAAAATTGCACAAATGCATTATGTGTCCAAAACGGCATAAAACAGCATATAACTCCACCACTATTGCCCCAATCGCTTCCATATTTGGTATGTGACTTGGTCATGAGATGCCGATCATTTTTGTCTGGTTGTCCCAGAGCGATATCTCGAGCCGTTTGGCCGCCATCTTGGATTGAAGTTTTTTATTTATCAGGTTGCCATAGCAACAAAAGTTGAAATTCAAATGACTAGATTTTTACAGCATCGTTAGGCACAGTCAAAGGGAATGCTGTGTGCAAAATCTCAACTCTGTGCGTTTCATAGTTCCGGAGAAACTAACTATACAGTATTTTGACGGACAGCCATGCGGACAGACGGCGGACATATTTGTCAGCAAATCTGATCTGCGCATATGATACATCGGGTCTGGGCAAAGCAGAAACATTAATTCCTTTCAGTCTAGAGGCATTAACAACGTCGTCTTAGCTCGCCAAAAAGTGTTTTTCTTGTGACGGAACGGTCAAATGACCTTGACCCCGTGACCTTGGTGACCTTGACCATTAGAAAGCATTTTCGACATACTATCAAGTTCCGGGGTCAAAACCCCGAAAAACTCAAAAATAACGATTTTTAATTAGGGCTCCTTTGCCTTTAGGCAGGAGACCTATTGTAATCGTTAATGTTTTTATTATTATTTATTCTTCCGCCGTATTTTGTACCAGACCTACAGAGAGCACCGCTGGACAGAACGCCTTGAGAAAAATCACCCAGATGCCCACCGAGGTGTACATATCGCGCTTTAAAATCCCTAGGCTGTAGGCCCAATAGCAAAGGGCAGATAATTCAAAATTAATTCAAATGCAAATGCAAAAATCTCCAATACTAATGCTCCAATGTGTGCCAAATTTCTGAGCAGATGCGCAATCAAAATGCCTACAATTTCGACTGTAAGGGCCAAGTCGCTAAAATGCACCGTTTGGACGCTATGTTGGATTGAAGTTTTTTTTCATGTTTTTAAGCAAAATGCTGACTACTTTCCTCCCAAAATGTGCTGCACTGAAACTACAAGAGCTACGGCTTTCAAACGTTGCATACTTTGTGTCTATGCATGTTCCTACACAGTAGCATCGTCAAATGTACCTATGTTTATATGATGGCCGCCATATTGGACGCTACTTTTGGGCAAAAGTTGTCTTCAAAAACTTTCACGGGCTTCTTTGCCATTTTGTGCCAAACTAAACTTAGCACATACAACACTTTAAACGCTTGTTCTGAAGTGGCCTTTGGTTGTTGAACATTTTCTGTTCTTGGTCCTATGTCAAAAGTCACTGCAAGCGCTACGGCTTTCAAACTTTGAAGAGCGGCATAAAAGTTACTGATCAAAACATCTGTTCAACATTATCCATGTGGATAAAACGTATGGGAGCTAAAATGGAAATAAATGTTTGAGACGTGCCCCGAATGAAAGAAAAAGAGTGCCAAACAACCTGACCCTCAACACCAGGCAGAACACGCGAAACAATACGCAAAAAGTCTTCCAACAACGTACCAGTCATCATAAATAATACTTACATTCAAAAACCGAAAGTTTGGACAGATTTAACGAAATAGGGACTTCTTTATATCACCGACGGCCCAGGGATACATTGCCGAATGTATCATAAGTTTCATCGACATTTACAGCACGGCAGATTACCCGTGCAAAGCATGCGACAGTCTGAAGGAAAGCGCAAGGACGATATCTCCTATAAAGAGACTACCACTGCAAAGCGTGGTCCACGTGCAGATATGGGAGACGATGTAAATTTCAATTGACAATGACGAGAGCTAGCGCTACACAAAATTAAAATACAGTGCAGTATAGGTTTTATATCTTCATTGTAATTCAATCTTTTGTAAGGGGTATGTCTTTAGGCAGCTTTCAAAGATTGTCAATGAATGAGCGTGCCGGGTCATAGTAAATGTTGTAGCTGTGGTCTAAGGGGTAACTCTGGTCTAGCTGAAGGAAGCGCTAGTAAAATTATGTCAGCACCATCGCTCGCTGGCTTTGCAATGCCCCGATGGGTAATGCGCGTTTGCCAATCAATTCTGTCTTGTGCAGTTTGCATGGATTTGAAAACTTCATATGTGACCTTCATCGAGCGGTTAGGGTATTTCCAGTATATATACCTGCTCTCGATTCACAATTCATTTGCAACAGCCCGAGTGTAACAGTGTAATGGATACTAATACAAACTACTGAAGTACCTTAATTGCTGTGAAATCACAAGTTCACTTGCGTCAGCGTTAGAGTGAGTGAATGAGTGAGTTTAGTTATACGCCGCACTCAGCAATATTCAAGCTATATGGCAGTACTTTATATCACCGACGGCCCAGGGATACATTGCCGAATGTTTCAAAAGTTTCTCACACATTTACGACACGGCAGATTACCCGTGCAAAACATGCAACAGTCTGTAGGAAAGCGCGAAGACGATATCTCCTATAAAGAGACTACTTACTGCAAAGCGTGGTCTACGTGCAGATATGGGAGACGATGTAAATGTCAATTGACAATGACGAAAGCTGTCTAGCGTGAGCGGGTTAAACACAAGCTAAACGATACTGAAGTGGCAACTCGATAATTTGTCTAAGTATTGACTCAAAGACATTTCAGAGGGATAAGGCGACATTCCTATTTTCTCCTCACTGTAACGTATTCGTGACCAATCCTCATTGTTATTCCGGGACAAGCCGAATAAAGATCGTGCCCTCTGGAAGGATTTCATATTGGCGCATGAACATCAGAACTACTTTGGAAAAAGTAACCTACCCCTGTTTGATTCCAAAGTTTCTTAATATCACCGAAGCACATGTACATTGTATTGCTAGGTTTTGTTGTTGTTGTTGTTTTTACTTCTATTTGGTTTAAAGAACTAAACCTCTTTGATACAACTAAAGAAGGAGAAAAACATATTTGTTAAAGACAGCTATTATAATGTAAATATTACCAGCTGTCCACCTTATATTTCCAGAGTTATGTTAATTTCCCTCAATAGTGTTTAATCATCACAAATGAACATGTTAATTGAATATGCAGAGACAAAAATTTTAGGCTACATTGATCCCACAAAGCAGATACTCAAAAATGACTTTTAAAAATGTTTCTCCAAGAGCTGAGATATTCCTGTAACCCTTTAGCACAATCAGGACCCCTTGGTGAGATTTCAAATGACTCCGCTGAAAAAATATGAATGACCAAAAACACTCAGACTAAAATATCCACCCAGAGCTAAGTGAAATATAAGCCCAGAGATATTTAAAGATTAAAAGGTTTATTAGTTACAGTATACAAATGCGATATTGTTTTGGAAACTCATGGCGATTATAATTACATTTCCTGAAATTGGTCGAAGCGCACGTACAATCTCCACAACAAGCCCGCAAGATCACCGTCAGAAATACACTCAGTTGGACCCATAGGAACAGTAGTGATGCGTCAACAAACGGCACGTGCGTGTATTTGAATCTCTCGCCGTCAATCGCGGCGGTGCTTTATTAAAAACTTCATGGCTGTGGCAGCAAAATCCTTTTTTAGCTACGTTCCTTCATTACTTTCAATATGACGATATATAATTTTTCATGATGTTTTAAACAATGACATATGCCATTAACGATTTAAGTACTCAGGATTATTTTTATCAAAGCGCGCTCATTTACGCACGTTCTGACTGGTTTGTCGGCCTTTTCGCACATAACAAGTATCGGAGTGGGGACGAGTCTTCTTAGGTTACAGAAAGAGGCGAGTGGTGACGAATGCACTGTATAGTTGCTAGCTTTATTGGTTCTCTAGAGAGCACAATGAAAATTTGCAGTATGTATCTCAAACGTTTGCTGATCATTTCTAATAGTTAATTGAGAGCATAAACATGTGTTATGTGCAGAAACCATAGCGTTACACAAAATGAAAATACAGTCCAGTAGAGGTGTTATATCTTCATTGTAATTCAATCTTTTGTAAAGGGATATGATATTTAGATGGAAATGGTGTCTACCAACAGTGCAGAAAAATCCGCACCACAACTCGCCAGGTACCTCTATCAGTATATGATACCATGATAAGAGCATAAAAATGTCATTCTTTTGGTAAAATGACACATGAGTTGTGTTTACTGACCGTGAATCCGACTTGTCAGCTACATGTGACATTGCATTTAAATTCACATAATGTCAGTCACAGAGGGAACCTTTCAAATTGGCTAGTTCGGGCAATCAAATTTTTGTTTCTCTGACTGTTGGACAAAGTGTTCTTCCGTTTGGATATTCATGATACCTAAGTGATATTATTTAATCTACGAAAATAGGTTTTGATGAGTTTATCGATGCCAAAGACCTCCCAGTACTTCAATCGAAGAGCATTCGGTAGCGGTGATATGATTCATATTAATAATACTATTACTACATTCATGAGATATGTGAGGTCACAAAGACTCGAAAGTAGCATGGGAGCCATCGCTGCTCGCAGCTATATTTATTATTATTATTATTAATATTATTACTGTGGCCTAATCGGTCTCCCTGACCTTGAGAATAGAATTGAAAGGGTGTAAAATGAAATTTCGAACAATTTAGCAAGTCTATACTGCCTCATCACAACATGAAAGTAAGGATTGTTATACGGTAAACTCGAGTTATATTTTTTCGCACACAACTCATTTTTCTGAGACTAAATGTTATGGAATAACATTTCCAGCCATGATATACTGTTTACTGTGATTATTCTGTTGACACACACTTTTGGCAAAAACCCTAGCATCATAATTGTAGTTTTCTTCGAGTGTCTTAATTGTTTCGTTTGTCAGTATTTGGGTCTGACCCATACACATGGAGTAACTTGTCCGGTGTATCAAATCTCCGTTATTTGGAGTCATTCGTCACATTTTATTTTTATTACCATCTTTCATCTATAACTTATCATATGAGATTCATTAATACGTCTCTAGGTTGAAAACCGTTGCCGAATGACCACC